>NC_084977.1:30738143-30755527 GCF_963691925.1 Scomber scombrus | reverse complement strand
TAAAATATTCCGGTTTAGCATTGGCATAGTGAAGCGCTGTTATATGTTAATTGGCACTTTAAGTCTTTTACATTTTTATACTTTTTTCTGGTTGAAAATGCGAATAAATTAATTTCTATCCAGAGTCATAAATACATAATACTCATATTTAATGTTATATTCAACCTGGATGGATGTGTAACTTACCATGCACACATTCATTTGCACTGTTGCACCCAGATTTAGTTTCCTTCTCCCTTTCAGGTCCTAATTACTGTAATAAGCTTTGCAGTAAATTAGTCTTGAAGTTCTCGTTTGTGCCAGTGTTGCTATGTAACTGAGCCATCATTCGGATGACACTTTACATTTTTCCTTATGTGCTTTCTCTGGTTTCTCAAATGCAATTAGATAGTCATGTTAATCCAATCCCCAGCGTGGATTGCCTGTCTGTTTGTTTGGCCACCTGCCTGCTGACCTGCCTGCCTGCCCGGATTTCCCACTGCAGACATGATGGCAGTAACACACACACACACACACACACACACACACACACACACACACACACACACACACACACACACAGATCTGATGCGCCTCGCTGTTATAACACGATATACAAACAGGAGGTGACATACGAACACAAGAATAAGACATCACCAGGGACTAAATGTGCAGGAGCAGACTGAATATGATGTCGAGGAAGAGGAAGAGGAGGAAGAGGAAGAGGAGGTGTGTGTGTAGCCCCCCTCCCCCGACCCTTAAGGAGTTACAGCGGGAGCTCACAAGCTGTCGAGATGTTCACCATGGCGACCCGACAGGACAGGCTGCTTGTTTTCATTCTCCTTATCTCTCTATTCTCTTCTTCACATCTCATATTTATCTTTATTCATATCTGTTGATCCGTTGTTGTTTTTTCCTTCCTCTGTCATTCTTTTAGATGAGTGTCGATACTGAAACACTTTACTCACTTCTTAATATATTGTGAGGTCATAAGTTCACACTGAGAAGTATAGAAACATGCAGCACTATGACAACCTGGATGCTTTCACTCAAAACAGTTAAAAAGTTGAGTGTGAAACTGTGGACGCTTCTCACCCTCAACGGACGCCATCTTGGCTCTGTAGCAGAAGGGGAGGGACCGCTTTACAAACAGGAAAAACACTGTGAATGTTTAATGGATGTGTTCAATAAAGACATGAAATATTATAATATAACTTAGATCTCTTCGTTTCTCAGTCATTTAACCCTCCTGTTGTCCTCGAGTCAAGGAAGGAAGGGAGGAAGAAGGAAGGAAAAAAGGGAGGAGGAAGGAAGGAAAGGAGGGAGGAAGGAAGGAAGGAAGGAAGATGGAAGGAAAAAAGGGAGGACGGAAAGGAGGGAGGAACGAAGGGAGGAAGGTAAGAGGGAAGGAGGAAGGAAGGATGGAAGGAAGGAAGGATGGAGGAAAGAAGGAAGGAAGGAAGGGAGAAAGAAAGGAAGGGAGGAAGTAAGGAAGGAAGAAGGAAAGAAGGAAGGAAGGAAAGCAGGGAGGAAGGAAGGGAAGAAAGGAAAGAAGGAAGGGAGAAAGGAAGGACGGAGGAAAGAAGGAAGGAAGGAAGGGAGGAAGAAAGGAAGGGAGGAAGGAAGGAGTAAAGAAGGAAGGAAGGAAGGTAGGAAGGAGGGAGGGAGAAAGGAAGGAAACAAGGAGAGGAAAGAAGGATGGGAGGAAGGTGGGGGGAGGAAAGAAAGAGAGAACGAGGAAGGGAGGAAGGACAGACGGAAGGAAGGAAGGGAGGAATGAAGTAACAGTCAAAACAGACGGGGTCAATTTGACCCAGGAGGACGACACGAAGGGGTTACACCTCTGCAAGATTGGCTTAACTCCCCCTGCTGCATGTGTACCAACAGTGAGAGATATTTTGACAACTATTAGATAGACTGCTATAATTTCTACAGATATTTATGGTCCCTAGAGGATGAATCCATGTGACTTTTCCTCTAGCACCACGATGAGTCTACAGTCTCACAGAGCCGCTCACATGGCTGTAGACTCATATTACAGATTTCATCCTATTTAGGTTTTAAGGAGCTGCTGCAGGTGGAGAGCATCTCAAACAGCTGCTGCAATTACACGGCCTGCAATGATGTTATAATTCAATCAAAGCAGAGCATCCTCTCTAGAAACTCTGCTTCGATATCTGCATCATAGCAAAAAACGACGAGGAGAAGCAGATTCAGAATATAACTCGTCTGCTGCTCTATATGCAAAAACTTAATGTCAAGATCATGTCTATACATAACATCAATGTGTTTTTATTTATAAGATTCTTTCATGTGAGGTAAATATTCCTGAGCTGTTTCAGTTTTACTATAACACAGATTCACAGGTTCATTCATATGCAACTCGTCAATCATCAGATCTTCAACCTCCCAAAGTTTTTACTAGCAGACGTTAATTTTCTATTTCTACCTTAAAAAAAAACTGTTCATCTTTAACCCTTCGTGTCGTCCTATTGACCCCATCCCTTTGACTGTTCCTTCTTCCCTCTTTCTTTGCTCCCTCCTCCTTCCATCCTTCCTTGCTTCCTTCCTACCTTCCTTCCTTCCTTCTTTCCTCCCTCTTTTCCTCCCTCCCTCCCTCCCTCCCTCCCTCCCTCCCTCCCTCCCTCCCTCCTTTCCTTCCTTCCTTCCTTCCTTCCTTCCTTCCTTCCTTCCTTCCTTCCTTCCTTCCTTCCTTCCTTCCTTCCTCCTTTCCTTCTCTCCTAATTTCCTTCCTCTTTTCGTCCTTATTCCTTTCCTTCCTTCCTTCCTTCCTGCCTGCCTTCCTTCCTCCTTTCCTCCCTCCTTACTCCTTTCCTTCCTTCCTTCCTTCCTTCCTTCCTTCCTTCCTTCCTTCCTTCATTCCACCCTTCATTCTCTCCTTCCTTCCTTCCTTCCTTCTTTCCTCCTTCCTCATTTCCTTCCTTCTTCCTTGACCTGAGGACAACAGGAGGGTTAAAAAGTTATAAAAGTTGTTTGAAGGAACATTTAACTGATGTTTTTCTCAACGTATTTTGTCTTTCTTGTTTGTTCCATTCACAGTTTTCATGTATCGATGTTCAGACGCTGAGGCCAACTTCCTCCTCACACATGCACACACTTGGACACTTCTGTTATTATGTTTTTTACTGTTGTACACTGCTACTGTTTGCTGTGTTTGCACCTTTTTAAATTGCATATTGCACGTTATTGCTCTTATAGATTGTCAATATTTTATTTATGTCTCAAGTTGTTTTTAATTGTCTTAAATGTTCTTATGGCTCAGGGAGTGCTATCTAAATATAATGACAATAAAGCTACTAAACTAAAACTAAATATTTATAATCATTTGGTTTGTTCTATAGTCATATTTTCTGTAATATTGTGACTTTAAATAAGCACATTTCTGCCTCTCCTTCACTCTATTATCTGTCATTTTTGTGTGTAAATTTTAACATCTCAATCCTCCTTTTGCTTCTTCTCTCAGACTCTGTGGCTCAGTTGAAAAGGTGAAAACTGCTACTATAATTATTCCTCTTACTCACCTCTGATGATCTCTCAGTGAACCTTTCCATCGTGCAATCTGTAACACAATCTCTTAAAATCATGATTACGGCTTTTGTCTGAAGAGAAAAAAACCCTGATTGCCTCGTGAGAAGATGCACATGAAAAACATTCTGCATCTGTGTATCATCATTTAGCCACTTCATGTCTGTCTGTGATCTGATGGCTCGTAGCGGCTGCAGGCAGGATGATTGGTCGGGGGGTCAGGAGAAGGTCTGAAATGCCACAGGACCTCGAGGATGGGTTTTTTTTTTTTGTTGGAAGGGCTCTCGGGTCGAGCGAGGCGCACACAGCTTCTGAGAAGTGATGCTTGACACAAAGTGTTGCCATGGTTACCTTCTCTGAGGGCTTTCTGCCATCTCATCTCGCTCCACAACATGTTATTGCAATAAAAGACATTTAGGACACACTAGGTACATGGATTTAAGGATATTTATATTTATTTTCTCAGCTCTGAATAGACACACACTCCTCTTTCTTTTCCCTTTTGCCACCTCCGTCTGCTTTAAATATCTTGGCTCTGGCTCTCGAATGGCAGCAGGTGGTGGAAGGTGTTGCTTGGGGGGTGGGGGGTGGGGGTGAGAGGTGCCGGCAGGTACACTTGCCCCCGTAAGGCTCCATGGGGATAACAGATAACGGTGGCTTTTTCACCACAGAGAGAAGAGACGTCTTTCTGAGTTTCATTCTCACACTGCAAGTAAAACAGGAGAAGCAAGTTCAACAGCTGCAACAGATGTCTTAAGCAATCAGCAAAGTTTTTCATAACATGTTTTCTTTCACCCAGCAGGCAAATCTGCGCTTATGTTTTCATGATTAGTTATGACAAGTCCCAACAACAGACACGCTGCTTAGTTATTCCTTGGAAAACACCAGCGTCATTGTGCCTGTCTGGCATTTGCACTGGAATAACCTTTACATGTTTATACAGCTCAGTGTTCAGTTCAGTTCAGTTCAGCTTACTTTATACATCAGTGTCACCATCAAGGTAGCATTAGGCTATGCTAGGTCATTTCATCAAATTGTCTTTTAGCTGTTATGCTGCACACATCTGGAACAAGCCACCAACAGAACTGAAATCAACCCCAAAATGTGATATTTTTAAACCCAATTATAATAAAAGGAAAAAAAGTACAATTTAACAATAAAAATTGGAAACCCAATAAAAATAAAACAAAGTACAGAACAAAATAGAAAGAGAGAAAGAAAACAAAAAGCTAGACTAAAATAGAGCAAAAAATATGAGAGTGAAGCATAAAATAATGATTTGCTTTCAAAGTATTAGAAGATCATACAGTGCAAATGAAAGATTAACATTTAACCCTACTGTTGTCCTCGAGTCAAGGAAGGAAAGGAGAACGGGAGGAAGGAAAGGAAGGAAGGAAGGAAGGAAGGAAGGAAGGAAGGAAGGAAGGACGGAGGAAGGAAAGGAGGGAGGGAGGGAGGAAGGAAGGAAGGAAGGAAGGAAGGAAAGGAGGGAGGGAGGAAGGAAGAAGGGAGGAAAGAAGGAAGGAGGAGGGAAGGAGAAAGGAAAAGAGGAAGGGAGGAAGGAAGGAAAGAAGGACAGAGGAAAGAAGGAATGGACGAAAGTAGGGGGGAGGAAAGAAAAGAGAGAAGGAGGGAGGGAGGAAGGACAGACGGAAGGAAGAAAGGAAGGAAGGAAGGAAGGAAGGAAGAAGGAAGGAAGGAAGGAAGGAAGGAAGGAAGGAAGGAAGGAAGGAACAGTCAAAACAGACGGGGTCAATTTGACCCGGGAGGACGACACGAAGGTTAACTTTATTTTTTATTGGTATGTTTTTATGCTTCCAATTCTTACTGTTAAATCATCTGATATTTCTTCTCATATAAAGCACATTGAGTTGCCCCTGTGTATAAAATGCACTCTATAAATAAAGCTGCCTTGCCTTTTCAGAACATTATAATATCAGAATATTTAGAATATCAGTTCCAATATCTGTGTTTTCTCACTATAACTGAGCTGACAATGAAAAAGGAGCACCTTGGAGACTGAGGTCAGAGGTCAGACAGAAAGCATGCTGCTCACAAACCCTGCAGGAATACATAATCTGGTTAACGTCAGAGAAATGAAGAAAAATGCATCCGCAGATGACTGCAGGGGTCGCAGCTTTGGATTTCAGTCGGAGGTCCAGGAGTTGTTACTGTTTATAGATTTTAGTGAGAGAGAAAGGTTTGTTTTTTTATGTGTGCAAAATGTTTCTTTTATGTATCTGGATAATAAAATACATGGTCAGAGAGGATTTAACAGGTTCTCTAAAGCTCTGATAGTAATGTGAGCTTCCACACTCTAATCCCACAAACGTTTGTGGCTCAACCGCAAGTGAAAGCTTTCAACTATCACTGAAATGTACTTGAGTTTTTAGAAGCAGCACCACTGAGCAAAGTGAGTGGAATTTAATTCTATTTTCAAGCTACACAACTTTATGCTCTTATACACATTTTTGCCATAGAAAGTATGTTTGTAGAAAAGAAGATTCAAGATTCAAGAAGTTTGTTGTCATATGCATACTAAAATAAGTTCAGACAATGCAATGAAATTCTTACTTTGCAACTCTCCCTTACACACAACAATAACACATGACAAAAAGATACACACAACAATAATAGATTAGAATAAAAAAGACTCAGAAGAATGAAATTAAATAGGCAAGATAAGTGCGGAAGAACCTGACTTAACTTAGAAAGTGACTCTGTGCTTTTGTGCAACAGTTAGCGTTAGTGGGGGTGTTAGAGTGTTTAGCTTTGTAGCCTAATATCCTGTGGGGTATAAACTACTTGTGAATGTTTTTTATAACTTTCTGAAAACACAAAATCCAACAATTATGTCACTTTACACACTGATTGCTAGTGTTGCTTTCGTCAACGAAAATAATGACTAAATATCGTCGTCAACGAACCTTTATCACGTGACAAAAATGAGACAAGACGCAACGTAAATGCTGGTCATGTGACGATAACTATAATTAAATATATAATGCAATATTGTTGACGAATAAAAACGAGACTAGATGTGGTTTACAAAATAAAAACGAAAATGACTAAAACGAGACGAGACGAAATGTTATGACGTTATTTCGTCTCGTTTAGTCGCGTTGTTGTTACTATTATTTTGCAGTATTTCTGTTTCCTGTGTCTCACTTCGACGTCACTTCCTCAATCCCCACTCGCAGCATTATTTAGAAGATGCAGCTGCGGTAGGTTAACGTTAACGACAGACAACTGACACAGAGAACGGGGCCGATGGCCGGCCAGCCGCGGTTATTCTTGAGTCTATAAGGTAACAATAATATAATAATAAGACAACCTTGTTTGAATTGTGAAATGGGTTTGGCTAAAAGAAAATGTTGGTTTCGTCTATACTACTAGGTACTTATACTATATTGACTGGGTTAAATAGAATTGCATTACTAAAAAGAGACTAAAATACAATTTTCATTGACTAAAACTAGACTAAAATGCTCAGACTTTTAGTCGACTGAAACTTGACTAGACTAAAAAGAGTATGAACGTGACTAAAACTAATAAAAACTAAAATGACAGCTTGACACAAAGACTAGACTACGACTAAAATTAGGCCGCCAAAAACAACACTACTGATTGCACAGAGGTGAGAAACTAAACAGGGTTTCAATTTAAGTAAAAAAAATCATTTCCTGTCCCGTTTCTTCACACGACTACCAAGCGCGACACCACGAACGCAGAGAAGACACCATCCCAAAGCGTGCACCATCATCCCCCATTTATGTCAAATTCATTGCGTTGGTGTTACAAAGACGCACAAAATACACACTTCTTGGAAAGAAATTAGGGACGGCTTTCATCACACCTTCAACTGAAATGTCTCAACAACTATTTGAGGGTCATGATATTCATATATCACCATCAGGATTAATTGAGAAAACGTTATAGCTGCTAAATATCAACATGCTTACATTTCATTGTGAGCTGTTGTTAGCATTTAACTCACTATTATGACTGTAAACTCTCAGTTATATATTCAATTAAAACTATGATGTTTCCCTTTATTTATTTATATATCCCAAAATTTAATAAGACAATAAACACCTTGAAATGCACCAAATAATAATAATAGATTATAATAGATTATAATAGATTATAATAGATTATAATAGATTAAACAATCCAATGACACAAAAGTAGCCTAACTGTTAAATCAGTTTGGTGTAGAAATAAAAATCCTTCCTGTAGATTAGAAAAAAACAACTTTGACCTTTGTGTCGTCCTCCCGGGTCAAATTGACCCCGTCTGTTTTGACTGTTCTTTCTTTCCTCCCTTCCTTCCATCTGTCCTTCCTTCCTCCCTCACTCCTTCTTTCCTTCCTTCCTTCCTTCCATCTGTCCTTCCTTACTCCCTCACTCCTTCTTTCCTCCCCCCCTCCTACCTTCCTCCTTTCCTCCGTCCTCCCTTCCTTCCATCCTTTCCTCCCTTCCTTCCTTCCTCCCTCCATTCCTTCCTTCCTTCCTTCCCTCCTTCCTCCCTCCTTTCCTTCCTTCCTTCCTTCCTTCCTCCATCTTTTCCTTCCTTCCTTCCTTCCCTCATTCCTTCCTTCCTTCCTTCCTTCCTTCCTTCCTTCCTTCCTTCCTTCCTTCCTTCCTTCCTTCCTTCCTTCCTTCCTTCCTTCCTTCCTTCCTTCCTTCCTTCCTTCCTTCCTTCCTTCCTTCCTTCCTTCCTTCCTTGCTCCCTCCCTCCCTCCTTCCTTCCCTCCTACCTCCCTCCCTTCTTTCCTTGACTCAAGGACAACAGGAGGGTTAAATATGAGAATGTACTTTTTGGAGACTGAACTGAAAAGTGTGGCTGAGCTTTGTGAGGCAACATCTGCAAGAGAGACTGAATCTGTAATTTTAAGAGTCAGTAACAGTCGACACTCTGGCTCATACTTTGCATGTATAGTTTAAGTTCTTCTCAGCATTAAGCAGATTCTGTTTGCCTCTCAGCTTTGTTTCTCCTTTTCTGTCTCTGTTGGCCCTGTTCGGCTTCTCTCCTTAGTGGAATGGTGTCTCTTTCACATAATGTCTCCCTGGGGATGTTTTAGGCTTCATACATTTCCACCTCATTTACTTTGCCAGCCTGGGGACTGCAGACTGCTCTGTGTGTGTGTGTGTGTGTGTGTGTGTGTGTGTGTGTGTGTGTGTGTGTGTGTGTGTGAGTCGGTGGCTGCTGTGGTTGAAAAATGATCCTCCTCGGGGGCAAAGGAGAGCGTTAGATGTGTGATATGAGGAAATGACATCTGATCATCACCAGTCATAAAAAGAAGATCATTATAAACCCACAATGAGAGCTGCTGCAAACATTTATTAATTAACTATTTTGATGATCGAGTAATCGTTTGGAGGCATTTTTTAACATAGTCTGAATTTCTGGTGCAGCTTCTCTATAGTGAATGCTTTCATGTTTCTTTAGTCCGTTATGATAGTGGATTAAATATCCTTAAAAAGGGTAAAATCAGGTTCTGATATTTTATAGACCAGCTAACTGTTTAACCTTCCTGTTGTCCTCCAGTTAAGGAAGGAAGGGAGGAATAAAGGAAGGAAAGGAGGAAAAAGAAAGGAAGGGAGGAAGGGAGGGAAGGAAGGAAGGAAGGAAAGGAGGAAGAAGGAAGGATGGGAGGGAGGAAGGAGGGAAGGAAGAAAGGAACGGAGGAAGGGAAGGAGGAAGAAGGAAGGAAAGGAGGGAGGGAGGGAGGGAGGAAGGAAGGTAGGAAGGTAGGAAAGGAAAGACGGAAGGGAGGAAGGAAGGATGGAGGAAATAAGGAAGGCAGGTAGGAGGGAGGGAGGAAAGACGGAAGGATGGAGGGAGGGAGAAAGGAAAAGAGGAAGGGAGGAAGGAAGGAAAGAAGGACAGAGGAAAGGAGGGAAGGAAAGAGAGAGGAAGGAAAGAAAGAGAGAAGGAGGGAGGGATTATAGGACTGACGGAAGGAAGGAAGGGAGGAAAGAAGGAACAGTCGAAATAGACGGGGTCCATTTGACCCGGGAGGACGACACGATTAAGAAACTAATCAACAAATGAATCGATAGTGAAACTAATCATGAATCGGAGCTTTGTGTGTTTTTGTGCAGCAGACAAACCTGATTCTTGATCTTTGTGTTGAGCAAAGAGACAAAACAACCCTGAGGAAACACTGAGCGTCAACACCTTCTTCACCTCCTCCACATAACACTGTACAGCGACTGACTTATAGAGTCATCATCGCTCTCAGCCTTGGCACCCGCCTGGAGGACAGACGGCCTTTATTTCCCCACAGTATTTATTTAATTGTTAGTTCACTCCCACGAACTGAGGCAATCTTCTCCCACTGCATGATACTTTTATCAGCCTGTGGCTCATAAAAAATCTAAAGCAGAAAGTCCTCATAAACAGTTAGGATATAAACAGTTTATATGAAAAATGTGTAATGTGTGTGTAATACTCGTTAAAGATTTAAATTTCTAGATTTTTTTTTATTATTGTTGCAGCTTTTGTAGTTTTTCTGAATTGACTAAATACTTTGCACCAGCTGTGCATAAAAAGTCCTTCTGAAGTTCTTTGTAACTACGTGCTAGCTTCATGCTAATATTTACTAAATCTGGTTGCACAATTAAAACTTAAGACATGTCCTTCCTAGCAAACACTTCAGTAATGTGTAAATTGTTTGCTAGGAAACATCTGCGTTGCTGTCAAACAAGAAGCAACCAACTATGTAAACAGAAAGTGTGTTTTAGCATCACAAGCTAATCATTGATGTGTTGTAAGAAGCTGGATAAGGCGGCTGCTGCTGTTCAGCCTTGCAGCCAATGTTTCCCCCTAGTGGTCACTTGTGGTACTGCAGTGAAAACTCCCACGAAAGCATTTCCCACCATTGTTAAAGAGACGTCTGTAAAGCTATTGATAGGACACCTCGAACTGCAAACTAGGTCAATTATGACTATTTATGTTATGAATTTTTGGTCAACGGTTAACTTTTTCTTAAGCCGAGAAAAGTGTTCCTTCCTTCCTTCCTTCCTTCCTTCCTTCCTTCCTTCCTTCCTTCCTTCCTTCCTTCCTTCCTTCCTTCCTTCCTTCCTTCCTTCCTTCCTTCCTTCCTCCCTTCCCTCCTTTCCTTCCTTCTTCCTCCCTTCCTTCCTTCCTCCCTCCTTCCTTCCTTCCCTCCTTCTTTCCTCCCTCTCTTCCTTCCTTCCTTCCTTCCTTCCTTCCTTCCTCCTTCCTCCCTCCTTTCCTTCCTCCCTCCTTCTTCCCTCCTTCCTTCTTTCCCTCCTTCCTTCCCTCCTTCTTTCCTCCCTCCCTCCTTCCTTCTTTCCTCCCTCCCTCCTACCTACCTATCTTCCTTCCTTCCTTCCTTCCTTAGTTCCTTCCTTCCTTCCTTCCCTCCTTCCTCCCTGCCTTCCTTCCTTCCTTCCTTCCCCCCTCCTTTCCTTCCTTCCTTCCTTCCTTGACTCGAGGACAACAGGAGGGTTAACTGCTGTTCCTTTGTGAATGTAGGTCTGACTTTGTTTTATTTCTGTCTGCATATATCTGGTGAAATATGTTTCAGAACTAGTAGCATTCATGCAGTTTTGTAATTTGAGGTTTAGCATTTTTTTGTTTTTTTAATGAAATGTCAAGTGTCAGGTCACATATGTTGACTGTATTCCATATTACCTCCTTTATTATTTAAATGTAAAACAGCTCATATAGTTCAGATTAGCTATAAATATGAACTAGTTCTACTTTAATAACTATAACAATAACAATCTCCACATAAAACCTAGTTTATGTGCTGCAACTGACTTTAAATGTAGGGATCATAGACTGTATATAAAATGGACGTAACATCCGTGACGTCACCCATTGGTTTGTGGACTGCTGCTCGGAGGCCAATAGTATCGGATCTGAGCAGCGCCATCTTGAAAATTTCCGGTGCATGCTGGGAAAAATAAAAACAGGGATTCTACTTATATGGGCATCAGGAGGAGCATGAGGCGCCCTCCTGAACCTGTGAACCAATCAACCTGTCAATCACGACGTAGCCACGCCCTAATGCATACCCTGCTTTATCGTCAAATATAAAATCAGGGAGGCCAAAATGTCCCAAATGAACATCATACTGCATTGAAGAAGGCTTTAAACTAGCGATTGAGACCATAAACACATTTTGAAAACGTTTACTGAGGTTAGAAATCAAGTGAGAAGTTGGTGAATTCTCCATTGACTTGTATAGAGACGGAAGTCCTTTTGACACCAAAACGGTCGCCCCTGGTGGCCTTTTGAAAGAATGCAGTTTTAAGTTACTTCCGCGTTGGCCTCATTTCAGAGGAACGGAACTCCCCGCCTGGTAAGGAATGAGTTGGTAAACATTTATTAATTACTTATCTAGGTTAAGTTTGAACTTACTAAACAGCTGAATTAATTATGTTTATATGACTTTAATAATACTGTGTAATGTGATGTGAAGGAGGTTTAATGTAGTAACAACCCCAAAGAGAATTATTGACCAACTCTGCAGATATTTTAGCTTCTTTTACAGCAGAAGTTTGAGTTTTACAGAACATTTAATGTTTATTTCAGTGTTTTCAGCCATTTTCAGCACACAACCTACTTTACTACTGTAGCTACTTTTCAGATGAAGATTTTACATTAAAAAAACATATGACATGCATATATAATGTGATGCAGTATTAATATGAATCCAGTAGTATAAAGTCTCTAACATTGGCTCCACATTGACAAACTGCAACATTAAAATGCTCTTATGAGATTTTATGTCTTATGAGATAAAATCAGAATAAAAAAGGAAGCGTTTGTATAATGAGTACTTTAACTTATGGTACTTTAACTGCATTTTATGAAACTTCTATACTTAACTATTTGAATTCAGGACTTTTACTGTAATGGAGTATTTCTGACAATATTGCATTTTTAATAATAGTAGATTGCAGATATGTAACATTTAATTTTTGTCACATTTAGGGCAATTTTTATACAAATTATTAGAAAAGTGTAAAGAGTGTCAGGCTGATTTACTTGGTAGGTACCCACTGATATCATAAGTGGATAAAACAACTTAAAATGAGACCAAAAAAGTGTTTTCTGTGTGTAATTTAGTGTGTCAAACTACATTTAGTGCATTTGAATATTTCTTATAACCTGTATAATCCTACAGGACTCATCACACCCCGGACATAATCTGTTTGACCTGCTCCCATCAGGCAGACGATACATGGTCATCAACTACAGACTTTTTATCCTACAGCCGTCGTTGCATTAAATACCGCCAGGCAGCGGCTCACATAACACATGCACCTCTGTCTTACACTGTCTTATACTGGATATGCACTTTAAGGACTGTATGCGTGTGTGGATGAGTGAGTGGGTTGTTTTATACTGTTTTATGTGTTTTTTTAAATATGTTTTCTTCTTCTTTTTAATTATCTATTAGCTATTTTGCACTGCCAAGGACTGCACTTAATTTCGTTGTACCTGTTACAATGACAATAAAGATATTCTGATATGTAGCAGAGTCGCTGCCACTGAGAGGTTTCTTCAGCAGAGAACACAGACAGGAAGGTGACGTTTGGACCTTTTTAATTAAGAACTGAAACTGTCGTGGAGCTCCTGCTTGCAGCTGACCGATGCCCAGTCCCGTCGCCACTGACGACACAAACTTAAAACACCAAAAAACAAACTTAAACTTGGACACCTGCTCGTCTGCTGCACTTTCCCACATGCAGCTCCTTCCAGTCCAGCCACTACTGCAGAGACAAAGGAGAGCTTGATTAGTCAACTCACCCCAGCTGAGTTAATCATCTCACCTGCTGCTGCTCCTGATGAGCCACCTTTGCACTATACCTCTGTCTCCTACAGCTGGCTGCCCCTAACTACGCCGACATGCACAGTGTATAACATTTCCATTTCCTGTATACTACCAAATTACATCACCCTTTCAAAAGAAATGTCAATGCACAGTCACATAGCTGCTACGTTCAGGAAATTATTGAGAACATTCCCATGAAATTAAAGGATATTTCTACTTTTACTGCTACTTCCACCACTAATAAAATCACATAATCCTTAATATATAACACACTATATTATATTCTGCAGCCTTTATCATGCACACACACACACACACACACACACACACTGACTTTATAGATTTACTCTGTATGCATATGATTTTATCTTCCTTCTGCATGTGTGATGAATCAGTAAACAGACATATGGTTGAGGTGCAGAGGCCTGTCCGTTTTTTCAGCTCCTTCTTTAATTGTTTTGAACAGACTCGCTGGTGAGCAGCAGTGTGCGGTTTATTTATATGTGCTATCAAAAGCAGCTTCACACGTCATTAAGCTTTGTTTTGTCACTCTTCCTGCTGGTTGGTTGATTGCCGCTATGAATAGCTTCCACTTTGCTAGATGACAGACACGGAGGAGAACAGTGCAGTGCAGCAGAAATACCATCATATCTACGCTTAGGGGACGCCTGTGTGCTGCGTTCATGTGACAATGATATGATATTATAATCCTTTATAAGGGTGGAAATGTGCAAGTGAGTGAGTGAGTGAGTGAGTGACAGAAAGACACACAGTGAGAGAAAGAGAGTAGAAATGATTGTTACTCTAAAACGAGGTGAGGCAGTCCAGAAGAAGAAGAAAATGTGGGCCTAGATGGTTGCCATAGTGATTAGTGAAATGTAAGGTGCTGCAGGGGACAGTATGTTAGAGCGTGCGTGTTCATTGTGGAGGAGTGCTCGTGTGTGTGTCTCTGCGTGCGTGTGTGTGTGCGTGCGTGTGCGTGCGTGTGCGTGTGTGTATGTGTGTGTGTGTGCGTGTGCGTGTGTGTGTGTGTGTGCGTGTGTGTGTGTGGCTCAGATGTAATAGAATTGTTCCCACTGGTCAAAAGATTTCGATGCTGAGCTGAGTTGTGTTGTTTTGCATATGCAGCTCTCTCTTTGTTTCTGCCTGACCCAGCTTCACTCCTCTGCTCCACTGATCCTAACCTTCATCAGTACATATACATATATATATGAATCATTATATACACTGAATCATATCATGACAGAGAAAGGTGGTTGATAGATTGTTGATGATTACAAAGGAGTACATATATTGCTGTTTTTAATTCTTTGAAATCAATATTTTTTATATATTTAGTAAATATATCATGATGTGGGCTTATTTGGAGCACACATGGGTTTAAATGGAGTCACAGTACCAATTAAACCCACTTTATTCATCAAATATCTTTATTTTATATTCCAACATCTACATGAACTAATGAATACATTTTAACATGAGAGATAAATGTTGCTTTATAAGAAAAAATGATCTCCCTTATAAATCATGTCAGTATCCATGAAAAACAGCTGGACTTAGATTTTGGTGCTTAATGGGAACATTTACCCTAACAGCTGATCTTAGGTCTAAGGAAGGAAGGAAGGAAGGGAGGAAGGGAGGGAGGAAGAAAGAAAGAAAGAAAGAAAGAAAGAAAGAAAGAAAGAAAGAAAGAAAGAAAGAAAGAAAGAAAGAAAGAAAGAAAAGAAAGAAAGAAAGAAAGAAAGAAAGAAAGAAAGAAAGAAAGAAAGAAAGAAAGAAAGCAAGCAAGAAGGAAGGACACAAGGAAGGAAGGAAGGACAGATGGAAGGAAGAAACAAACAAAGAAGGGAAGGAAGGAAGGAAGGCAGGAGAAGAAGAGAGGAAAGAAGGAAGGGAGGAACTAATGATCAAAGAAAGGAAAGAAAGGAAGGAAAGAAGGAAGGACAGATGAAGGGAAAGAAGGAAGGAAGGATGGAAGGAAGGAAGGAAGGACAGATGGAAGGAAGAAACAAACAAAGAAGGGAAGGAAGGAAGGAAGGAAGGCAGCAGAAGAAGAGAGGAAAGAAGGAAGGGAGGAACGAATGATCAAAGAAAGGAAAGAAAGGAAGGAAAGAAGGAAGGACAGATGAAGGGAAAGAAGGAAGGAAGGATGGAAGGAAGGAAGGAAGGAAGGAAGGAAGGACAGATGGAAGGAAGGAACAAACGAAGAAAGGAAGGAAGGAAGGAAAATAAGAGAGGAAAGAAAGAAGGGAGGAACAAATGAACAAAGAAAGGAAAGAAGGAAGGACAGATGAAGGGAAGGAAGGAAGGAAGGAAGGAAGGAAGGAAGGAAGGAAGGAAGGAAGGAAGGAAGGAAGGAAGGAAGGAAGGAAGGAAGGAAGGAAGGAAGGACGGACAGATGGAAGGAAGGAACAAACAAAGAAAGGAAGGAAGGAAGGAAGGAAGGAGGGAACATTTACCCTAACAGCTGAAAACATTGGTTAGAAAATTAGAAAAGTCATCAAATGTAATAAGTTACATTACTTTGATGAAGTCATTGAAATAGTTACATTTTAAATAGAGTAACTAGTAATCTATAACATATTACATTTCCAAAGTAACCTTCCAAGATTTTTTTGCCTCTCAGATCAGTTTTTTGTTGTTGTGAACAAACCAAATCTTATTTTTTCACACCAGATTTGGGCAACCTGATCTGATTCATATTTAATCAGTAACATGGCAGCACGAGCGACTACAGCGGCTCCTCTAAACTCATAATTACTGGTTAAACTAACAGGGAGTTGTTTTTTTTCTACCACACCCACAAATCATCTCTTCTGCAGCTCTCCTTACATTCTGCCTCCCGTTGCTAAATTAATTCCCTCCCTCTCTCTCCTCTCCTCTCCTCTCCTCCGTCTCACTGCTCTGTTTATAGCAACATCGGCTTTATTCCGGGCCCCTGCATCTCATGCGGGGGCCAAAGCACAAGTGGCACGCAGATGAAGAGTCAAATATTGCATGACAGTAAACAAATCGTTGCTCCAATCTTGTTGTTCTTCCGGACAACAAAAAAAGAAAGAAAGGAGCTAAAATCGTTTCTGCTCACTTGTTGCATTTGCAGATCAATGGAGGGCATTCAGAGGGGCTCAGAGTGGAGACCCCTGTTTGTTATCCGCATGTGACCCAGAAAGAACAAGCGAAAACATTCAGGCAAGAGCCAGGAGGCGGGAGTGAGGGTGTAACTGTATAGTACAACTGCCAACTTACTCAGTTTGGTACAAGCCTGCCCCCCCTCTTCCTCCCCCTCCTCCTCCTCCTCCTCCTCCTCCTCCTCTCTCTGCCTCTAACCATCATGCATTGCTTCTCCTGCTCTGTGTGAACGCTGGATGGAGGGAACACCTGATTAGACGTAATCAACATCATGTGGATTCGATGCAGCTGAGACTGAAAGGTGGAAAGAGGGAATTTAGTGAAAGGAGAATAACAGAAAAGTATGATGCACTGCAAAAAAGAGTGAGTGCATGAATAGAGAAACATTGCAAACACTTAAAAAAAAGGAAAAAAGGTAGAGATAAGTGCTGATATATCTGGATTTAGACACATCAAAACACCACAAAAGTGAACTGTCTGCTATAGTAGAGAGATAAAAAGCAGAGCAGGCAGCAGCAGAGCTTGTGTTGGTGTTGGTGTGATGCTGCGGCTGTTTCCTGAAGCAGTTCGTACCAGCGCAGACCCACAGATGATATTTGGGTTGGCAGCAGAGTAGGTCAGTTGTTTATTGAAGGAATCAGTGTGCTGGAAATCTGCTGTGGTATGTTGTATTTGTATGTGAGGCAAAGCAATAACTCCTCTCTGTCTGCAGATGTGTTTATGTGTGTGTGTGTGTGTGTGTGTGTGTGTGTGTGTGTGTGTGTGTGTGTGTGTGTGTGTGTGTGTGTGTGTGTGTGTATCAGGCCTGTGTTTGTGCCACCAAACCCATTTACCCACCTGCTTTACTCAGTGTGCAGAACAGAATCACGAGGTGCTGCTGACTCTTCATCCATCATTCATAATAAACAGTGTT
>NC_084977.1:30708143-30735643 GCF_963691925.1 Scomber scombrus | reverse complement strand
TTTCCTTTCCTTTGCTGGCACATCGCTGTGTTTCTTTTTCTTGGCGTTTTCCAGCCACTTGTAGATCAGTAGAATAATGTGGAACCCTTGGCAGGACGGTGCATGCTTGTGTGTCCTCGTGCACGGGCAGAAAAACAGGGACCCACTTAAATGTTTCTTTTTAATCTATTTCAACCGTTTTTTTTACTCTAACCTTTAATACTTTGTCTCTTATTCTTATTTGTTATTTATTACATCTATATATATTAGATGTGTTATCATTCTTATTTTCTCTTGTTTGCATCTGTCCCATTTTTCTGTTTTTCCTTTGTAATTTGTTCTTTGTTTTTGTTCCTTCATCATTTTTATTCCTTTTCTTTACTTCGTCCTTGGTTTGTCATTTAACTGTGAATCACTTTGAACTACATTAAACTGTATGAAAGCTGCTATAATAATAACGTTTGATGATTGATTGATTAAATAAAGCCCATTGAATTTAATTAAATGAACCCATTTGTAAAGAAACTTGTCCATAACACCTGTACAGATAAGAAACTCCAGGATACTTTTAATGTTAGAAAATCATCAATGCTTGCGGTAAAATTACTCCTGACTTCCACATTACACACCTCCATCATCACCTGATTGTCACTCCTCCTTTGCTCCCATCATAGTTACAATCTGCCACTAGAGGGCGCTGTCACTCATAACCATATGTCGACTAATTCTGTCGGTTTTCTTGCGATAAAATCAGAAACAAACAATCATAATGTGTGTCGCTGCTTCAACTTTAAAATCAGAGCATCAAAACATAACTGCATCAGCACTTTAATTTATTTTATATTATATTTTTATAGTTATTTATTCATTTAACCCACAGTTTCTTTTAATGTGTGTGCATGTGTGTGAATGGACAGATGAGTGGAGAGAGCAATGCAATGATAATAAAGGGACTCTTTTCTATTCTATTGATGCAGTTTAGTCCATTGACTGAAGATTTTACATCCTAATGAGCCTGATTTGAATATTCCAGCTGTGAGTATTGAAAAGAAAAACAAAACAAGGCCAAATCTCGGTTAAACCATTTGCAGCTGCTGTTACTGTTTCATGGATTCATTCAATGTTTTACTGTCTGTGGAGTAGCTCTTAGTGTTTGTCTCTAGATGACGTCATCACTACAGTGAGTCCATGCCGCGGTGAGAGGAGAAGCTGATTCAAATACTGGATTAAAAAATGATTGAATTAAACATGTGGAGTCAAATTAAGGTGGACTTTTTAATTGAAATGACTCAAGATGGATGGATGGAGAACTCGAGCTGGAAGTCGTCTAATTATATGCATGTATGATATTCATGTACTTCTTATATGTACAGTACATCACACAGGCTCCCAGTTTACTGTCCTTTTCTTTTACTCCCCCCTCTCCCCTCTGCTCTCTCTCTCTCTCTTTCTCCCCCTCTGTCTCTCATCCTCTCCCTCCCTGGTGAGCAGCATGGTTTTCAGGCGTGTGTGTGATCTGAATTTCAACATCAGTGTCTGTCTACCAACCAGACTCCTGGGATGTTGCTGCCCAGAATTCTTGTTTTCCCTCCCTTCGTCTCCCACCCTGTTGATTTTTGTTCCCCCCCTCTCTCCCTCCTTCCTCTCCTCTCGTCTTTAAGCTGGCAGTGCAATCACATCACCGAGGCAAAATTACATTCAGTAATCATTTGTACGAGCTACGCCCGTCAAATAAAAGCCGGATTTTGACTCCCGTGCAAATTTTAATGAACACAGAAGCTCATACTCTCTTTTTTTCTTTTTTCTTTTAAGACGATCTAATGTGCTGTTGTGACACACAATGTACATGTGAAGCTCATCAGGGAAACATTTTCACTGCTAGACTTCCTGCTGCTGTCATGGGAACAAAAAAAAAAGAGCTCAGTCTGAATAGATGTGGGATTGTGGGCTTATAAAACCTTGAAGGCTAGTCGTTCAATCTGCTCTGCTCTTACCTGGCTTTAGTGATCACAATCCTTTTTAGCTCAGGAAGTATTTAAAGAAAAAGGTGCCGCTCAGAGCTGATTTCTTTCTTGGCACTTGCACAAATGCCATTATTGCTCAAGGATGCAGCTTAAAACATGAAAAGAGGTTTTAAGCTCATGTCAGATAACAGCAGATTAGTTTCAATAAGTTAAAGCCTCCATATTTGGGAATGTCATATTTACTGCAGCAGAAGGTAAAGATGTTGGATAAAAAGCAATCAAAGTGTTCATTTACATTAAAACACGTCACACACCTTCCTTTATTCGCCAAATGTTTTCAGGTATCTCGCCGCCCAGATGAAGACGAGACGATGGGCCTGCGTTGAAGCCTTCATTGTGTGTGCACGTCATTGTGTGTGCACGTCATTCTGTGTGCACGCTCTCAATGCAGAAAACTGATTGATACAAAAACGCTCCATAGAAACGATGAGAACAATGAAGAATGTGCTTTCTAATTTCTCACAAAACAGAGCATATATTTTAGCAATTGAAATAGAGCATTTTATGTTCTAGATTTCATCTGTTTCACTGTCACATATAAGAGGACCAATCACCAGGGACTGAAAATCCTCCTTATTTTCATTTTTCTTTGATAATAGATACCATTAGTCTCTATTTTCATGTAAAAAGTAGGCCTGTCATGATAACTACTTTTGTTGCACGATATATGGTCTCAGAAATAATCACGATAAACAATATTATTGTCTTTTTAAGATCATTTTACATCACAGCCCAGCCAGCATGTCCATGTGGGCCCCACATGGGTTAAATATGGGCTTCATCGGTACTGAGTGGGCATGGGCTTGAACTGGGCAAATTTTGCGGGTCACACATGGTTTCAGTAACATGGGCTGACTGTATGAGCCCCATAATGGATGTAAGGGGGCTAAGCGGGCATGAGCATAAACAGGGCAAATTGTATGGGCCCCACATGTGTGACTCACCCAGTAAGAACCCACTTGAAGCCCATATGGGCAAACACAGGTGGGGTCACCATGGAAACTGCGGACGAACCCACATGGGACCCATATTAGAGCCCAAATTGAACCCTTATGCCGCCCAAATGAACATGCTAGCTGGGTGATATAATGATAATATAATAGCATAATAATACAAGGAGGGTTGGATTGGAGAGTGGGCGCTACACTTCTGCTATTATGCTTGGGGACAGAGTTATTTACCTTTAATTCTTCAGCAGTCTCCACTCAGGACGAGCACAGTGAGGAATGGAGGACACTACTGTACTCACTCAGCCAATGTGACATGAATAGATTCTTAGCTGCTGATGTGAAGTGTGGCAATACTGAGGTAAGAAAATGTCCATGTATCATAAGATAAGTCCATATATAGACATGATGATGTTGATAATTATTATGACAGGCCTCTGCTAGTTATTGTGTGTCTGGTAACGACTTTACTCATAAATGTTCTGGCTGATGCAGCACGGAAACACGCATTGCACAATATTAGAGAAGTGAAATGTGTAGCTGTCGTTGTGAGAATACATCCTCCTCTGTTCTCATTGAGATGCATCTCAGTGGAGCTCTGCTCTGTTTCTGCTGCTGTTACAGTCGCCCCTGCAGCTTGAAGATGAAGAAGGAGTCCCACACATTACAGCAGCAGCAGCAGCAGTAGCAGCAGTAGACGGTGCACCGCAGCCCGAGGCTGGACAGACACATCATCATTCGGAATTGGGATCATGGAGCATCAGTTACACATCGTCACTCGGGTGTGAAATGAAAGAGATGATTTGACTTGACTCTGCGTAACACCTTCTTCAATGCTTCTTCTATTCAACGAGGGTACATTTGAGTGCGTAATAGATGTGAGTGTGTGTGTCTCTCTCTCTCTATGTGTGTGTGTGAGATTGAATGAGTTTTTTAAAGACAGATATTTTGGGATTGAAGAAGCCTGAAGTGTTGTTTTATTGATGAGCTACCATTAAAATTGATTACCTCTTTTTTTCTTTTATCTTTATATTTTATGTGAATCATTTATTTAAATTGCAGTGTTTGGTTTAAGGGCATCCTTTTTTAAATGTATTGAAAGAGTTACAGATATTTAGGTCAAGTCATTGTGTAATATGACAAGTTGGGAGAATATACATAAGAGCGTTTTCTGACATCATTGGATAATAGCAAAAGATCACGGTTCTGGTTTAACCTTCGTGTCGTCCTCCTGGGTCAAATTGACCCTGTCTGTTTTGACTGTTCCTTCTTTCCTCCCTCCCTCCTTCTCTCTTTCTTTCCTTCCTCTCTCTTTCCTCCCTTCCTTCTTTCCTTCCTCCATCCCGCTTTCGTCCTTCCTTCTGTCCTTCTTTTCCTTTCTCCCTCCTTCCTTCTGTCCTTCCTCTTTTCCTTTCTCCCTCCTTCCTTCCTTCTTTCCTCCCTCCCTCCTACCTTCCTTCCTTCCTTCTTTCCTCCGTCCTTCCTTCCTTTCCTTCCTCCCTCCTTCCTTACTTCCATCATTCCTTCCTCCTTTCCTTCCTTCCTTCTTTCCATCTGTCCGTCCTTCCATACTTCCTTCCTTCCTTCCTTCCTTCTTTGACTCGAGGACAACAGGAGGGTTAATACAAGACAGATTGTAGTTTGGTTTCAAATGACTACCTCCCATAAGATTACAAAACCTACATCGTCATGGTTACAACAATTACCATGTGGTTAAAGTTAGAGGACAATCATAAAAAACAGCATTGAGTCATGGTTGGAAACTAACAGTGATCTCCAGTTTTAAAGTCTGATGTTTGATATCTTTGTTTGAGTCTATAATAACATCAACTAATTTCCTCCTATATTCCCATCATTGTTATTAGAGGGCGCTGTCGCTTTAACTAAAATACACTGTAGTCTGTTTTTGGGGCACTTGCATTAATAACTGATCCTGTCATTTTTTGGGGGAGGACAGTTGTGTTGTGAGTCCAAATCTCTTCAGTTTTTCTGTGTCAACATAAATAATGGAAAGAAAGGGCAGCTTTGTCTCAGACCAATGGAAAACAGTCAAAGTTATTACTGATTTTTAGTTTATTTACTTTTTTGTTCCCTTATCTTGAAGTTATATTTAACATGAATGCTTTTAGTCCATCATCCATTTCCATATATCCTTATACAGAAACTTACTCTTCAATAACAACTTCTTAGGAATAAAAACACACTGTTGTTCAGCTCTCTACACACTGACGCATCTAGCAGCTGCAGCCTTATTTGGTTTGGTATGACGAGTAGCTTACAGTCATGTCACAATCATCAAGATGCAGATAGAGGCTGCTATGTAACTCTTTTCTCTTTTTGTGCTACTACATTTTAACATTCACCGATAAACATATTAAATATATAAACCAGGCAGGGAGTTCCGGTCCTCTGAAATGAGGCCAACGCGGAAGTAACTTAAAGCTGCATTCTATCAAAAGGCCACCAGGGGGCGACCGTTTTGGTGTCAAAAGGACTTCCGTCTCTATAGAAGTCAATGGAGAATTCACCAACTTCTCACTTGATTTCTAACCTCAGTAAACGTTTTCAAAATGTGTTTATGGTCTCAATCACTAGTTTAAAGCCTTCTTCAATGCAGTATGATGTTCATTTGGGACATTTTGCCTCCCTGATTTTATATTTGACGATAAAGCAGGGTATGCATTACACAGGTTCAGGAGGGCGTCTCATGCTCCTCCTGATGCCCATATAAGTAGAATCCCTGTTTTTATTTTTCCCGGCATGCACCGGAAATTTTCAAGATGGCGCTGCTCAGATCCAAAACTATTGGCTTCCGAGCAGCAGTCCACAAACCAATGGGTGACGTCACGGATGTTACATCCATTTCTTATATACAGTCTATGGTAAAAACCAATAAACTTCATGTGCCTTACTGCCAGGTTGCTGAATGATGTCAAGCAACTCAAGTACATTTTGGGAAATTAAAGGAAAATCAAAGTGTCATTCACCTATAATTACCTCACACAGCCAAAGTAAACACTATTCAATGAGAGGTTATAATAATTGCTAATTGGACTGCATTAAATGGCATTTTTCTAGTCTACCAACCACTCAAAGTCCTCTACAATACAAGCCAACATTCATACCCTAAGGCTTTCATCAGGAGCCACATAGTGCTTTAAAAAAAATACAAAGCACTTTACAATGTTTCTAATGCACACTCACCCATTCACACACACACAATTTGGCCTTCGGTGCTCTTCCCAAGGACACTTCGACATGTGGGTTGGAGGAGCCGAGGATCAAACCGCTGATCTTCTGGTTGGTGGATGACCTACTCTACCTCCTGAGCCACAGCCGCCACTAAAAGGTTTGAGGTTGAGTATAATTTCACTTTAATTAAATTGCTACTTGGGGGGAAATAAAGCACTGCAGGTGTCACTTTGTGGTACAAATGGATCAGACCAGCAAAACCTTTAACTCTGATGGTATAATGGGTCAATGATGTTCTGATGGTGTCCATCTGGTTAAGTCAAATTTAAAGGGGTTAAAATGTGAAAATAAACGTATGAATAACTTGCACACATTCTTTTTTTGTGGACCCAACATCAAATTTCTGCTTTTAATCCATTTTGAGAGATATATTAGAGGATTTTGTCAAAAATGTCTAAGTGGTGTAACCATAAAAACTTTGTACCAAATAATTCAACTTGCTTAAAAACAGTAAATTCTCAATAAAACACCATATCAACTAGTTTGGCATGATCTTACATTATAACTTTTATATTAAATAAAGGTAATGGAATACAATTGTTCTAAATATTACATTTACTCTGGTAACCATGGAGATCAGGAAACATTTACATTATTTAAATGAAGTAATTATTAGTATAAGTCCACTTAAATACACTGTAGGTGGATAACATATGTAATATTTATCATTCTTTTGTGGTTACACCATTTGACATTTTCAGGAGCATTCAGTCTTACTTTTGGTATAAAATGGTGCAAATGTCATTTCAGATGATATAAAACCAACAAAAATACAAAATGTACATTTTAACAAACATGATGCTGCTTTTAAAACTATTTTTAAACATATTTTTGCTCATCTTGCCAACCCCTTATTTGTCACTGACCCATAAATATCTGAACTCTACAAAGATAGACTACAGTGTGATTCATGTTTCTTTGCTTTGGCTCCAGTCTCTCTTCACTAATCATTATGCTCACTTCAATGCCTGACTCCTCCATGTCTTTCCATCATCATTACCTCTTTTGTCCGTTTTCCCAGAACTGTTTGCAAAAGAGAGGATTTGATTATGCTCAGCTCATGTGATCAGCCTCTTTAGGCTAATGTCCCACAGATTACAGAGGACTTGGAAGTTTTAGATATTTAAAGATTCATCCACCTGTGAAGGCTACATGCAATTTTATTAATGCTTAGGTGTTTTTTTCGGATGATGTGCGTTAATCTCCCTTCAATTGATGGGATTTATTTCATTAAATGTCCATCACCTCGCCAATCGCTTTCCCACCCAATTCAGTTCCCACAAAATGCCTCGTCAGTCCAGCATCATCTTAATTAAATTTCTGCTTGTCCCCCCCCCCCCCCCCCCCTCCTCCCCCTCCCTCCGTCGCCTCCGCTTTCTTCCACTCCTCCTGTATCCTCAGCGAAAGTCAGTTTACGTTGTACGAGTTTTCATGTCTGCACTCCATGTTCTGAGCCTCGGGGCTTTTGATCTTTGTCTGTCAGTGCCGACCGACGAGCTTGGCCAATTTAATTAGTTCGAAACAATCTGACAGAAAATTACACCAGCCGAGAGGTGCCTGCCTGGTTGAGACGAGATAGCTCGGTTTCCACAGAGGAATCCGCCGAACGTAAAAACCGGATCCAACCACCTGACGAGACGAGACGAGACTAGACGCAGGCCTCTTCTCATGTAACAATGAAAATTAGACTCTTTGTAATTCTGAATCATCCAATTACATAATCATTATTAGTCCATGCTACATATTCTCTCATCTCTTCAAATTACACCCTTTGTTTCAATGTATCCTCACACACACATTATAATCATTACAAATATCATTTTCAGTAGCTTCACCGAACCTATTAATGATGTTTTGGAGGACTTCCTACACACTGTAATTATAATGATTATATTATTATATAGTGTAACGACGGTGCGAGGTAAACCGAGCCATTTGAGGACATGGAATAGGACGTGCCTTGATGCTCTTCAGACCTGTTTATTGAAATGCCAGCGAGTTAACATGCATAACCTGACATTTCCAGCGACTGGTTCAATAGTCATAGCGTGCGGGAAGGAGACAACAGCGGGTGTCGTCTTTCACATGAAGTGGCTGAGGTGACACCAGAAGAAAAGATTGTGGATTTACAGCCTTCTGCATCTGGCAGGGTACATCCTCCACGTGTGTCCCAGCACGACTCTCAAAGTCAACCCCCTTTTTCATGCTTTCATGTTGAACGGCGCTGGAGAAACTGGATGCCTCATCAATTCCCACTCCCTCATTAAAACAGTTTTCACATAAACATCACCCCCAGTGTCATGTTGAGTCAGTTTATCCTGTTACACCTTTTGCGTGTTTAATCTCATCGATAGTGCTCTGTAACGATAATGGTAACAAATCCGTCCTAACCGTGTTAAGGGGCAAAATGATTGAATAAGCCCCGG
The DNA here is from genome assembly GCF_963691925.1 of Scomber scombrus. Classification (NCBI taxonomy): domain Eukaryota; kingdom Metazoa; phylum Chordata; class Actinopteri; order Scombriformes; family Scombridae; genus Scomber; species Scomber scombrus. The sequence goes on along the minus strand of NC_084977.1, from coordinate 30,727,015 downwards.
GTTGAAAATAGACTGAAAGTATTCTGCACAGTCCATTATCCCAATGAGATTACAGCAAAGACAAAGTCAATATATGACAGTGCAAGCAGCCTCTGCAACCATGCAGTCTGCGATCGAGTGCATGCTTCAGTGTGCTGTCTGCAAAGTTTTAAAAACACAGTACAACACTGCAGCACTGCTGGGAGGTTTGAGTCTAATGTTGCCTCCACATAAAGCAGGTTGGACCTTTAAATATATCAACCTTTCAAGCTGCTTGTATCCTCGAGTATTAGGCGTTCTGCACCATTTAAGCTACAATAACATGGATGTTACAATACTGTAATAATACTAATGCTACTACTAATAATAATAACTTTATTTGTATAGCACCTTTCAAACATTAAGTAAAATAAACAATGTTAGCTCCGGGGGAAGTCATCACTGTCAAACACGCTGAGCAGCTGCAGGGTTGTTGAGATGATTCAGACTGAGCACCGAGTTATTTTCTTCACCTCAGAGTTGTAGTTTAATGCTGCAGTGTATTTGGTCAGCTGGTCTCTTTTGTTACTACTGGGAGTTAGCGGCGCAGCTCGACTAATGTTAGTGTTAGCATTTAACGGCATAGACTTAGAGTAGACTTTGTCATTGCACAAAAGTACAACTATGTGCTGTGCCGTGCCTGAATATAAAAAAGATAGTAATAAATACACAATCATACACACTTACACAATCATCCCAAATCAATAAATATATATAAAAACAAACAAACAAACATTTAAAGAAGCTTGAAAGCAGTATTGCACAAGTTGCCAACTTCAATTCGTCTCGTAAAGGTAATTTTGTATTCTTTAAATCAAACATACTTGCAACCGCTGAAGATATCTTTGGCGTGTTGCACTGTAAACAGTCTGGAGGCTGCATTGCCCTCACAGATGAGTTCAACCTTTTCCAATCGATCAATACGCCTGGGTATCGATAAGAGGAATCGATAAGCTTGGAGGCATATGATCCCGATGGTTCGGACAATTTGGAACCGGCTCCAAATTGAACCGGTTCTCTATTCTCATCACTAGCTGGGTCCAGTTGAGTGAGATTACAAAAATCTTACAGCTGTGATTAGACGTGAGAGCTATTATCAGTATCAGACTCATTGTGTGAGGCTGTGGCTATTTCCTGGCAGCATTATAACCAACAACTACATACCAATCTCATAAAAAATCTCAAGAGGAAAGATTCATTGGTTCATTTTTTCCCTCCCTGTAGCACAAACCCTGCAGCAGATCCCGGATCCTTGACTCTGATACTGAAGGCTGAAGGCTCCATTAATCAAACTGTGAAGACGGTAAAGACAGCTGTGCCTGCATTGATGAGAGGGAAGAGGGGGACATCAATCGAACGGCAGTGGACTGAATAGGCCATTAATCGTTCAAAGCGCCAAGGGCATAGCTCACTTTAGCCTTTGGCAAATGGTCCCCATGGCAACCATAACTGGAATAAACAGGGATTCCCTACAATGCATTTAACAGTACGAACCCCTTTGCACCTGAACAACACAGCTGGGAATGACTACAATTCAGGTGTGTCATTGGTATGCAGTGGTTTGTTTTATGAGGTGTGCTCACTCTTTACCCATTACGGTGGCAGATGAGACACGGCCCTCACCCATCATTACTGTAATTGGTTAAATTACAGCTACGTGAATTGCTCCCCACCTGCTGCCAATTTAGCAACGAGAACATCAGGTAGAGAAATAAAAAAAGAAAAAGAAAAAAAAAATGATTGCAGTGGAATAAAGATGACCAGTGAGGAGAAGATATAAGAAGATAATCAGTTATATTTAAGGTATAATGCTCTTATAATATGTATAATATGCATTGCTTCTGTTCGGAAAGGTATTGCTGCCACGCGAGAAAAAGAAAAAAGCTTCAGTATCAAGATAACATGAAGAGTCATAGTTGGTCTTTGGCGGAGGTACTGTACTCCTACACTTTCTCCATATACAACAGCATCATGAAACGGTCCGCTGCTGGTGTGTGGAGAGCAGCACACATCATAGCACCTTCACCTCTATATCTGATGTGATTATTTCCCTTCAGCTCTATCTATGGTTTAAAACATGCTGCAGTCATTTCATCGTACCATGAAGGCTAAGGAGAGATATCTGTCTAAAGGCATGTATACACGTAGCCAGGTATCTGGAAAAACTGATATATTTTCATGCGTTTTTGCCTTTCATCAACACAAAAAACTACATTTAAGGTCTCTGAAAACGATAATTTCCGAAAAATCCGGCCAAAGTGGAGATTTGGAAAACAGGGATTTAGGTTCCTGAACATCACAGTATGCAACCTTTGTTTAGACTACTGTGAAGATCGTTATGGATGCTGTTAAAGTAGTGCTCTTGGTCATAATAGCACTTGATGGTGCATTTATGCAGGTTTGTGTAGATCAGGGATGTCAAACATGTGGCCTGTGGGCCAGAACCGGCCCGCCAAGGGATCCAATCTGGGCCACTTTCCTGTCTGTCTTCCTTCCCTTTTTCCTTCCATCTTTCCTTACACCCTTTCTTCTTTCTGTACTTCCTTCAATCTGTCCATCCTTCCTTCTCCCCTCATTTTCTCTCTTCCACCTTCTTCTCCGCCTTCTTTTCCTTCCTGTCATCCATCCTTCTTTTCTTCCCTGCTTCTTTCCATATTTTTTAATGGTCCGACCCACATGAGATCAAATTGGGCTGTATGTGGCCCTTGATTGAACATGAGTTTGACACCTCTGCTGTAGATAAAAACCTTTCTGAAAATGATCTGTTGTGTATGATTATTGAAAATGAAGGAGGGGGTGATATTGTTTTTTATAAATACCCAGCTAGGTGTAATCATGGCCTTAAAGGAGTCAGAAACCCACAACATGTGCACTCTGTATTGTGTGTGTTAGTGCTTGTGGACTGTAGTGGCTCCTCCTACGTCAGATCAATGAATGAATGACCCTTCCATAAGAGGGTCGGACTCATTCATGCTTCTGTATACAGCTGGATGGATGAGTCAGACCCTCTGTATGCAGCCCCATGCATTTTAATATCCTTCTCAGTGGTAACATACAGTATTTATCACAGTATCTAACACTGTGCTCAATAACAGCAGAATCTCGTCATGTCTCAACCCAAACATGAAGTACATGTAAATGAGCCATATTCCTATCTGTTCCCCGCAGACTCGTGTCTTCATTCAAATAGGATTTTAACATTAACCCTCCTGTTGTCCTTGAGTCGAGAAAAGGAAGAGAGGAAGAAGGAAGGAAAGGAGGAAGGAAGGGAGGAATAAGGAAGGAGGGAGGAAGGAAGGGAGAAAGAAGGAAGGAAAGGAGGGAGGGAGGAAGGAAGGAAGGAAAGGAGAGAGGAAGGAAGAAGAAAGGAGGGAGGGAGGAAGGAAAGGAGGGAAGGACGGGGGAAAGAAGGAAGGAAGGAAGGTAGGAGGGAGGGAGAAAGGAAAAGAGGAAGGGAGGAAGGAAGGAAGGAAGGAAAGAAGGACAGAAGAAAGAAGGAAGGGAGGAAGGAAAGAAAGAGAGAAGTAGGGAGGGAAGGAAAGAAGAAGGGTGGAGGAAGGACAAACGGAAGGAAGTAAGGTAGGAAAGAAGGAACAGTCAAAACAGACGGGGTCAATTTGACCCGGGAGGACGACACAAAGGTTAAACGTGAAGTTCATGTTTATTTCTTATTTTTCCAGGCGTGGCTGCAATTCGCTCCCATACTTCTGAACATTTCCGAAAGCATAACCAGATGTGCTTAGACTGATGGACACATAGAGAGGTTAGAAAATTGCTTGCAGTAGATCATCCTAATTGTTGTTTGGTACCGATGCTGCAGTGACTATATTTTCTAAACTTTCTGTTGCTAAGAAATGCTGAAAAGCTGCAAAAAGTAACTAGAGAGCCAAACTGAAGCTGCAACTTCCAGACTGTGTTTCAAAAGTAAGAAAACCTCATTAAAAACCTAATTAATGCTAATAAATAAAAACTTTGGAACAGAACAGTATGCTGTGTGGCTCTTCCATCTGTTAAGGTAAGGAGCTGCATTTATTTACATTCTAATAGCGTTGTTTATTCAATATTTAAGTTTTTAGCAACTTTTAATGAACAAACACCAAACACAGTTTTAGGTTTCTTAATGGCTTGAAAAATATAAATTATTCGATTGCTTAGTTTATCATTTTGTAAATCCAGTTTCCTCTATAATTAATTTATACAATAACTGTCACAAGGAGAGCAGGAACAGGTGGATGAGATCAAAAACAGAGAACTATTTATTGAAAATAAAATGGAGAAAAAAGAAACTGTGGGACAGAAACGAGCAAACTGAACACAGATTCAACACAGACTGAACTGAACTGAAAACCAGGGCTTAAATATAATCTGAACTAACGAGGTAATTGGAAACTGGACTGAGTGGACAAGGGAGGGCTGACGAGGGTAGATGCAGAGCAGGTGTGGAGGGAAAAATGGAGGGAAAGGCAGGCTGGGAGTTCTGGTCCTCTGAAATGAGGCCAACGCAGAAGTAACTTAAAACTGCATTCTATCAAAAGGCCACCAGGGGGCGACCGTTTTGGTGTCAAAAGGACTTCCGTCTCTATACAAGTCAATGGAGAATTCACCAACTTCTCACTTGATTTCTAACCTCAGTAAACGTTTTCAAAATGTGTTTATGGTCTCAATCGCTAGTTTAAAGCGTTCTTCAATGCAGTATGATGGCGCTGCTCAGATCCGATACTATTCGCTTCCAAGCAGCAGTCCACAAACCAATGGGTGACGTCACGGATGTTACGTCCATTTTATATTCAGTCTATGGGGAAAACCAGTGGATTGCCAAAAACTGGAGCTGTGTGACTCTGAATGTATAGGGCATGAGTGTAAGGATCGACCTGTTGCACAAGCTTATACATTTTAAAATTCAGACAGATTATTACAATTAAAATATATATATGTCATGTTTTTTAATACAGTTGTCAAGGAATTGCTGAAAGCTGGTTAACCCAAAGTGAAGAAGACCTGGATGTCTGATGCAGGAACATTTAGTGATGCTTGATGGAGGAGAACAGAGTTACAGTACTAATGAAACACAGCATAATGCCACCCATTCATGCCATCTACTTCCAGACAAGAATATTTAAACCACTCCCCAAATGTCTTCACACATCTATCCCTCTATTGGTTTAACTATTAACAAGGACACACACTGGTTAGCGTTAACTAAAGTCACGCAGTCTGTATGCAGGTTATTTGCACAAAGCACATCATATCTGCACCTGACACAGCCAGCCTTATCAAGACAGCTATAATAATACAAATAAGAATAATGATAAGCTTTATTTATATTCATCATAATTAAAAATCAAGAAATAAACAAAGACAATGAACGAATTAATGTAATGAACAATAAGAGGAAGGGAGGAAGGAAGGAAGGAAGCTGGGGGGAGGAAAGAAAGAGAGAGGGAGGGAGGGATGAAAGAAGGAAGAGCGGAAGGAAAGGAAGGAAGGAAAGACAGAAGGAAGAGAGGAAAGAGAGAGGAAGGAAAGAAAGAGAGAAGGAAGGGAGGAAAGTCAAAACAGACGGGGTCGGTTTGACCCGGGAGGACGACAGGAAGGTTAACTGAATTAATGAGATATGAAAATAATGACATCAGATAGAGAGTAGGTGTTATGATGTGTGCCCGTCTCCACACATCAGCAGCGGGCTATTTCATGAAGCTGTGGTATACGGAGAACGTGTAGGAGTACATCACAGGAAGTCCATCTCATCTCTGTTATAATGTGATTAGATGTTCAGATCTGATGGAGGTTTTTTTTTCTTCTTTATGTGTAAATTAGGAGCAGCGGTAGGTTCAGTTGCACGTGGAAGCCTTTTGCAGAATTATGAATTAGGCTATCTCATTAATTCAGAAAAAAAGACAAAATTACTAAGAAAAACAAAAAATTTAACTCATTAATTCAGAAAAACAGACGAAATTACTCAGAAAAACGAATAATTGACTCATTAATTCAGAAAAACAGAAGAAATGATCTTTTAAAAAAATGTTCAGGTGAATGCAATACACTTCCGTGGCATACTGTGTACTCCTCTTTTAAAAGTAACACCTGAAGACCAATGCAGTTTAAAAAGCCTTCCATTGAATTTGGATGGCAGCAGAAATCTCTTCAGGTAAATCTAAAATCAAATAAAACAGAACTGTTCAACGTTATGCTCAAAGAGGTAAAAAGAGGAAAAAACACATCGATAAGGCAACTTTAACAGTGAATATATCAACAGTAAAGGCAGCAGGTTGGTAATTTAGAAGGATTTTTTTGGAAACCTTTGGCTGCCTGAGAGGAAGGAAAATCATGCCGTTAATGTGCTAAATTCTGGCCAAACCTCCAGTTTAGTGCTTTTTAATACACACGTGGAGATACACACACACACACACACACACACACACACACACACTCTCCTCTACACTTCTCCTCCCACTTGTAGGGCCTCTTCTCACCCATTGTGAAAGAGAAGAAGAATCTGTAGTGTTCTCACCCCTCCTCTGCTCTCCGGATTGATTTTACGTAGCGTTCCAAGAGGAGAGAGAGAGAGAGAGAGAGAGAGAGAGAGAGAGAGAGAGAGAGAGAGAGAGAGAGAGAGAGAGAGAGAGAGAGAGAGAGAGAGAGAGAGAGAGAGAGAGAGAGAGAGAGAGAGAGAGAGAGAGAGAGAGAGAGAGAGAGAGAGAGAGAGCAGGATAATGAGATCACAGCATGCATTTTTCATGGACAGGATGAAAGCGCAACAGACACAGACTCAGAATCTACATTTCAAATAAACTGCTGCAGCCCACGTCGTCCTTCCCCCCCGAAAGAAACCTTTTGCCTCAGAAAATGAGCCCATCCTTCAGCGCTCTGCCTCTAAAAGTAAAGACAATAACCTTTTAGAAATGCTGAAAGGGATGGAGGATGGAAGAAAGGAAGAAGGAAGGAAAAGAGGGAGGAAGGGAGGAAGAAGGAAGGAAAGGAGGGAGGAAGGAAGGAAGGGAGGAAGAAGGAAGGAAAGGAGGGAGGGAGGAAGGGAGGAAGAAGGAAGGAAAAGAGGGAGGAAGAAGGAAGGAAAGGAGGAAGGAAGGAAGGGAGGAAGAAGGAAAGGAAGAAGAAGGAAGGAAAAGAGGGAGAAAGGAAGGAAGGGAGGAAGCAGGAAGGAAAGGGGGGGAGGGAGGGAAGGAAGGAATGAAAGGAGGAAAGAAGAAGGAAGGAAAGGAGAAAGGAAGGAAGGAAGAAAGGAGGGAGGAAAGAAAGAGAGAAGGAGGGAGGAAAGAAAGAGAGAAGGAGGGAGGAAGGAAAAGAGGAAGGAAGGAAATAAGGAGGGAGGGAGGAAGGAAGGACAGTAACCTTTTACAAATGCTGAAAGACGCCACTATGTAGGAGCTGGAAACCTTTAGTCTGCAGACTTTGTGAAATTAAACGACAACGAGGAACAAAGAAGAGAATACTGAATGAAAAGATGGAGATCTGTAATCTGACAGTCTTTTTCTCCACATAGATTCAAAAGGATTGAAGTCTCAAACCTGCAAATATCACCCTTTGCTTATTATTATTATATGTGTGTTCCAGATTGAATAATTCATGTAGGAGCCAAATTCATATTTTACAATCACAGTATTTACATATTTATATTTCTTTATATAATTACCATATCGTACAGTATGTGTGATGCATATTAATGAGCATGAGTAAAATAACCAGTAGTGTTAACCTTCTGATTTGATCCTAACTAGACCAGACCAATACAACCATTGCATAATAACCTATAAATTATATATAATATATATATATATTATAACTTAATAATAAATATATTTACAAATCAGATGAACAGCCTGAGATGTCTTTACATAAATGAGTATGATATTATGTCTCAGTCTTTTACACTGAGTCTTTATCCTTTGTGTCGTCCTCCCGGGTCAAATTGACCCCGTTCCTTCCTTCCTTCATCCCTTCCTCTTTTCCTTCCTTCCTCCCTCCCTCCTTCTTTCCTTCCATCCTCCTTCTTCCTCCCTACCTTCCTCCCTCCTTTCCTTCCGTCTTCTTCTCCTCCCTCCCTTCCTTCCTCCCTCCTTCCTTTCTTTCCTTCTTCCTCCCTTCCTTCCATCTTCCTTCCTTCTTCCCTCCTTTCCTTCCTTCTTTCCTTCCTTCTTCCTTCCTCCCTCCCTCCTTTCCTCCCTTCTTCCTCTTTTACACAGAAGCTGCTGATTGATGTAACTGCTGATATTCAATATATAAAAAGGTTTAAATGTGACCACAGTATTTATTCAAGTGTTTTCTGGTCAGGGTGGTAAAACCTCGGAGGAAGCATTTTATATGAAGTAAGCTACTCACAGTTTTACTGGAAGCTGGAACCTCTTAGTCTTCACTATAGCATCGATATTAGGTGTCAAACTGAGCAGAAAGTCATTGGAGGGCTTCTTGTGTGAGCCTGGAACGCAGTTTGGTTTTATTGATGCTCATCACAGAATAAAGATAAGTAATCCCAAATATGCTCAAAATCTTTGCAGCCAGGTGTGTCAGTTTGGTTTACTCTGGTAAGATGTAATAAAAGGTGTCCAAGCCAGACGAGGCACATTTATCCTTAACCCTCCTGTTGTCATCAGGTCAAGGAAGGACAGGAGGAAGGGAGGAGGAAGGAAGGAAGGAAGTAAAGAAAGAAAGGAGTAAGGAGGGAGGGCGGAAGGAAAAGAGGAAGGAAGTAAACGAGTAAGGAGGGAGGAAGGAAGGAAGGAAGGAAAGGAGTAAGGGAGGAAAGAAGGAAGGAAGGAAGGAAGAAAGGGAGGAAGGAAGAAAGGGGGGAGGAAAGAAGGAAGGAAGGAAAAGAGTAAGGAGGGAGTGCTGAAGGAAAAGAGGAAGGAAGGAATGAAGGAAGGGAGGGAGGGAGAGAGGGAGGAAGGGAGCAAAGAAAGAGGGAAGGAAAGAAGGAACAGTCAAAAGAGATGTGGTCAATTTGACCCGGGAGGACGACAGGAGGGTTAAAAATCTGAATCACATTACGTCAATTATCTCAGGTTGGAGTCTAGATCAGAAGCCTTGACTGTGAAAGGTGAGTAGAATATGAATAGAGGTGTGTTTTATTGAAAAATGACTCTTCTGCTGTTCTAATACATTGTAAATGTATCCAGTGGGCCGGTTCTGGCTGCTGGTTTACATTTTTATGCAAATGTTTTATTAGTAGTAACCTCCATTGAGAAAAAAATATGTAATAAAATATGTTCATGTCTCTTTAAGTTTGGAGTTAAAGTTAAATTTGCTGTGGATAGACGCAGGCAAAGGTGCAAATTTAACACAGTTTTCTGACCGTGTTGTATAGATGTATGAAAACCACGCTGTTTTTTTATTATATAAGATTGTACAAAGTGGATGAATAAAATCATAAATGTTATTTAGTAATTAGGTATTTTGTATTGTGTGTGCAGAGTTTGACACTAAAAGGGGAAAAGTTTCTCTGAGCTCACATTAAATCTGAATATGAAGTAAATATCTGTAAATATGAAGATTTTATAAACTCACAACTCAATTTGGAGCCAATTATGGTCCAATATGTAACTTCCATAACTGTCATGTTTTCAGTGAAGCATGTACAGCAGTTAAACTTTTAAAAAGAAGAACATCTATATAATGTTTTTTTCAATGAAGGACATGGAGTAAAAAATAATTCATAATAAGATAATTCGGCTTTTTGCAGCAAAACCACATCAGAAACAATTATTACTCAAAGAAAACAATATTTCTAAGAGCTTTTTTTTTTTTTTTTTAATTGTTCAAAACAACGGCCATCTGCAGCAGCCCCGAACCCATTTGCAGCCATTTCCTCTCTGGCTGTGTGACAGTGTGAAGGGAGACGGCACAATTACAGTGATTACATTCTGATAAAGGCAGTCATTCAGTCATTTCATCGCTGCAGGCAGAAGCTGCTGCAGGAGCTCAACCTCGAGTGTTTCACCACCGATGCAGATGTCCTGTAGCAAAGACATGTTGCAACACGCTGACACATGCTCGGATCAGTAGCCGCTCTTTGTTGCACTTCTGTTTGGCTGTTCATGGTTTCTGCTAAGTGCATCTCAGTTTGAGCCATTAACTCCTAACCACTGACAGTTGCTTCTGAAGTGTACATTAATATATTACATATTACTAGTTATTTTAAGGTTTGGTTAAATTTAAGTGGAGAAAATAATAAGTTGGGGTCAGAAAAAAACATGTTTTACAAGAAAAACCAATGTTTGCAATTAGCAGGAAGTGGAATGTAAACAATCTGTCTCCGATGTCAAAGTTTGATGTTTTCTTGACCGACAACCGAACCCGACATCCTGCCTAAGATGTTTGTTTTGTTTCTGCGGTGCTACAATAACATCACACTACTTCTTCATTTGACTCTGAAAGCATAACAATCATAATTCATATACAGTCACAAGACGCTTATTTTTATAACGTGTGGAAATTTGGGTAATTTTAAGCATTTTAATAAACAACCTATAAGCGCTTTTTTACACACTGATTTAATTTAATTACTTTTTAATTCATTTTGATGTTTTTTGTATGTCTCTTCAAGATATAGTGATGTGAAATATATATGTAAACAAATATATTACCCTAAACTATACAAACTCGCTTTCATATATGATGCATACAAATACCTGTGCAGGAAGATGGCTTATACAAGATTAACTCATTATAATATTTGTGAATAATAAAAGGTGGGAAAAGGACTTACAGAACAAATATTGGTGGAAAAAATAAAAAATGTTGTCCAAAAAAATCTGAATAATAATTAGAGCTGCAACAATTAATCAATAATCCATAAGTTAAGTCCTTTTTCAGCAATAAATGCCAAATATTTGGATGTTTCAACATCTCAAAAGTGAGAAATTGCTACTTTTCTTACACATTATAATACTTTAGGTCATGCACTTTATAGTAAATGTTATATTTTTAAGTTTTCAGGATATTTGATGATGTCATCTTGTGCTCTGGGATAATGTGATGGTCATTCTTCACTGTTTTTTGGTGTTTTATCTACTATATAATTCATTTGGTGAATCAAGAACATAGTCAGCAGATTAAATGATAATAAAAAAATCATTATTAGTTGCAGCACAAATCATAATTATGTTGCCAGGGAAACGCCACTATCAATCACATCTGATCAAACCACACACACACACACACACACACACACACACACACACACACACACACACACACACACACACACACACACACACACACACACACACACACACACACACACACACACACACACACACACACACACACACACACACACACACAGTCCTGATGATGCAGCCCAGATAGCATTCAGAAGTGGGCCACTTAAGTCACTGCTGGCCTTCTTCTGATCCGGACTAAATGGATATGAGCCTGCAATGGCCGACATGTAACATAGTAAATATAGCCCAAATACCCCAAATCAAATGTGGGCCTTTTTTGGGTAAAGAAGCTGTTCGTGCACGCTCTGGTATGTGTATTCTGGATGAGGGCCAGTTGTGGTTTATCTGTTTTTTTGGTGGTTGATATTGGGTATTTGTTATTGGTTTATTTTGTGGCTCAGCTCTGGGAAACAGGAGCGGACTGCCAAAGTGCCATCGTTATTCAAACATTAACTGTGTGCATATTTATTTAAAAATGTTATGTTGAGGAGAAATACTTTAACCCTTACATACTGTTAAAAAACACCTCACATTTTTATCCATTGAGGCTGTTCTGGTTCAAATTTGACAAATATCTATTTATATGGCTTTTAGATTCACCAGAGTGGGTCAAATCGAGGAAAATAGCGTGTGTATTTTTTGCCCAGGTTGCCACGGAGACGATGCTATGTTATATTTTCATGTCTTAGATCAAATGAAATGAAAAAAACACCCAAAATTGTTATCCATTGAGAGTGGGTCAAAGCATGGGAAATTGTAGCTTTAGAGACATGCCATGTCTGTGTATTTTTGCCCAGGTTGCCACGGAGACTATGCTATGTTATATGTTCATGTCTTAGATAAAATAGGACATGCTATTATGGGATTAGAACCTAAAAAATACACTCGCTCTGCTCTCTGAAGCATGAATCAAGGTTTAACCTTCCTGTCGTCCTCACGGGTCAAATTGACCCCATCTCTTGTGACTGTTCCTTCTTTCCTTCCTTCCTTCCTTCTTTCTTTAAATGTTCCTTCGTTCCCTTCCCCTTTCCTCTTTCTTTGCTCCCTTCTTCTTCTTCCATACTTCCTTCCTTCCTTCCTCATTCATTCCTTCCTTCCTTCCTTCCTTCTATCCTCCTTTCCTCCCTCCCTCCTTATTCCTTTCCTTCCTCATTCCTTCCTCATTCCTTCCTTCCTTCCTTCCTTCCTCCCTCATTCCTTCCTTCCTTTTTTCCTCCCTCCTTCCTCCCGTCATTCCTCCTTTCCTTCCTCCCTCTTTCTTTACATTTTCCTTCGTTCTTCCCCTCCTTTCCTCTTTCTTTGCTCCTTCCTTCCTTCCTTCCTTCCTCCCTACTTTCCTTCCTACTATCCTTCTCTCCTTACCTCCTTCCTTCTTTCCTCCCTTCCCTCCCTCTTTCCTTCTCCCTCCCTACTTAATCCTTTCCTTCTCTCCTTACTTCCTTCCTTCTTTCCTCCCTCCCTTCCTTCCTTGACCTGAGGACAACAGGAGGGTTAATCACATATTTATTGATCAGTCACATCCACTATTGATGCTTTCTAATCAGATCTGTGGGTCATAATTTCATATAGATGCTTTTTATGAGGGGAATCTTAGACTAGAGTCAAAACTAACCCAGAACATACTGTGATGTTATAGAATATGAACAGTTCGTAAGGGTTAAGGAGGAGGATGTGTAAATCATGTTGTGGTTGTGATAAAACACTCGAGGGACAGCTAGAAACAGCAGGCGTCATCTATTTTTATTTATTCCCCATTCGCTGGAATGTGGGGATTTCACTCTGGGTTGTATATGTTGGTATATCTTATCAAAATATTGCACATTCAACATCACTCACAAGTAATTGGTTTTCAAGGGGAGCCGTGGTCCAAGCTTCAGTCCGTCCTCTTGAGTTTTATTTACCACCGCGGCTCGATGGGCCGGAATAATCTCTGCAGCTTCTCATTTGCTCTGGTTATTTCTGTTTGGTTTATTTTTTTATTTTTCTACAGAGGTCTGGATATTCTGGTGCTGTATAGATCCTGATTGAGTGGCAGTTGACGCTTTTTTCTCATGCAATGCAATGCGACGCAATTTCACACTGACAGAGTAAAAAAAAAAAACCCTTTTAATAGTGAGGGGTTTGTGACATTCGTAAAAAGGGAAAAAAAGTTGTTTCTAACCCTTCATCAGAGTGGGTCAAATTAAGGAAAATAGTGTGTGTATTTGTTGCCCAGGTTGCCATGGAGACTATGTTATGTTATATTTTCATGTCTTAGATAAAATAAGACAATGATATTATGTGATAAGAACCTAAAAAAATCAAGTTTTAACCCTCCTGTCGTCCGCCCGGGTCAAATTGACCCCATGTTTTTTGACTGTTCCTTCTTTCCTTCCTTCCTCCCTCTTTCTTTAAATTTTCATTTGTTCTTCCCCTCCTTTCCTCTTTATTTGCTCCCTCCTTCTTCCATACTTCTTTCCTCACTTCCTTCCTTCCTCCTTTCCTTCCTTCTATCCTTACTTCCTTCATCTTTTCCTCCCTCCCTCCTTACTCCTTCCCTTCCTCCTTCCTTCCTTCCTTCCTTCTTTCCTCCCTCCCTTCCTTCCTCCTGTCATTCCTTCTTTCCTTCCTTCCTCCCCTTTTTCTTTAAATTTTCCTTCGTTCTTCCCCTCCTTTCCTCTTTCTTTGCTCCCTCTTCCTTCCTTCCTTCCTTCCTTCCTTCCTTCCTTCCTTCCTTCCTTCCTTCCTTCCTTCCTTCCTTCCTTCCTTCCTTCCTTCCTTCCTTCCTTCCTTCCTTCCTTCCTTCCTTCCTTCCTTCCTCCCTCATTCCTTCTCTCCTTACTTCCTTCCTCTTTTCCTCCCTCCTTAATCCTGGATATTCTGGTGCCGTATAGATCCTGATTGAGTGGCAGTTGGCGCTTTTTTCTCATGCAATGCGATGCAACGCAATTTCACACTGACGGAGTAAAAAAAACAAACCCTTTTAATAGTGAGGGGTTTGTGACATTCGTAAAAGGGGAAAAAAGTTGTTTCTAACCCCCCCATCCCCCTCCTCATCCTCTGAGAATTAGCAAATTACTCTGTTGAGAGAAGAAAGAGCTGCCACACACACACACACACACACACACACACACACACACACACACACACACACACAGACACTGAGAAATGAACTCTCCTGCAGCGTATTTGTCGTTTCTCATCCTGGCCCATCAAGCCTTCTGGAGATCACCATTAATGGAAATGCCCGAATGTTTTATTTATAAAGAGAGAGTTGTTCCTTGTATTGTTTGGACTGCAAATGTTTAACTGTGTGCCCTGCTTGACTCGGAAAGATGTCTATCACAGCATGTCCCTTTTCTCTCTCTCTCTCTCTCTCTCTCTCTTTCTCTCCCTCTCTTTCTTCAGCTTTCTCTCTCATGTGGCAGTGAGTACGTGCTGCAGCTGCACCAGTTAGCTCTGGGAAGATGTTCCCTTCTGTGTGCTACATGACTGGGTCACACAACTACAAGCTGTCACAACAAATGTGTGCACCGACACTCTTACGCTGTCATGTTTCGGGGCTCGGTGTGTCTCCTCCTCAGTAGTCCAACGAAGCGATCTCACCAAAAAGATAATTGCTCGGGGGAGACAAGCGTCAAAGGAAGGAGTTTGAGTTTTCCCCTGGACCAAATCTGACTGAGTTTGACACTCAGGCTGCATCTCTGAGACGTTTGATGAACATACAGTAGCAGCTACAGTAGGATGCAGAGCTAAGGGCTGCTGAGAGTGGACATATGTGATTGGAGGATGTATGAAATATTAAAAGTATAAAAAGGACTTCTGTGTCTGCCTTTACAACCACAAGGCTCTATGACAGAGGTGACCTACTGTGTTGCTGCTGTTGCCATGTTTCCATTGGCTAATGTTACTGAAAGCAACTATATGTGTCAAGGAATTGAACATTTCTGATTTTCAAGCTCAGATCAGTGTGTTTGTGTGTGAGTGTTAAAACTTTACAATAATATAACAGTCTGAGATGTTTTAACCCTTACATACTGTTCATATTGTACACTCTTGCAGTATATAATAATCTCCTCATAGAAAGTGTCTATACCAAATTTGGATCTGACTGATCAATAAATGTGATTAAACCTTGATTAATGTTTCAGAGAGCAGAGAGAGTGTATGTTGTAGCTTTTACACCCCTAAACATCTCCTATCACACAATATCATGTCCTATTTTACCTAAGACATGAAAATATAACATAGCAATAATGATGGAAATGTCTCTTTTTGGTAGTTTTGAGTCTCTTTAGTCACTCCATCTCTACGTTACTATGGTAACTATATGGCAGCTGTCACTCAAACTAACTGTAGGTTGATTTTAGTCATTTTTATGTCTCTTTTTGGTAGTTTTTAGGGTTTTTTTTCTCTTAAAGTCATTTTTTCATCTCTTTTAGTTGGTTAAATGTTATTTTATATGTAAAGTGTAAAATGAGCAGAACTTTATGGAGCTGTGGGGTTTATTGTATAACCATTAGAGCCATCAGTCTTCACTGCTACATCATAAAAAAAAATCCTCATAACTACTATCTTATTAAAACTATTAACTATTCATTTCACTAAAACACATGTCAATAGATACGGAGATAATCTGACCCAGAACAACCTCAATGGACAAATATTTGTTGAACTGCACCGTACAAAAATATAACATTTTGAAATATTTCCATTTTTGTATATTTTGGGCCACTTAACCCTCCTGTTGTCCTCGAGTCAAGGAAGGAATTAAGACAGGGAGGAAGGAAGGATGGAAGAAGGAAGGAAAGGAGGGAGGAAGGGAGGAAAGGAAAGAAGGAAGGAAGGGAGGAAGGAAAGGAAGGAAGGACGGAGGAAAGAAGGAAGAAAGGAAGGAAAGAAGGACAGAGGAAGGAAGGGAAAGAGAGAAGGAGAGAAGGAGGGAAGAAGGGAAGAAGGAAAGAAAGGAAGGAAGGAAGGAAAGAAGGAAGGGAGGAGAGAGAAAAGAAGGAAAGAAAGAGAGAAGGAGGGAGGGATGACGGAAGGAAGGGGGGAAAG
This sequence comes from Scomber scombrus, assembly GCF_963691925.1. Lineage (NCBI taxonomy): Eukaryota > Metazoa > Chordata > Actinopteri > Scombriformes > Scombridae > Scomber > Scomber scombrus. Next base: position 30,710,783 of record NC_084977.1, on the reverse strand, counting down.
AAGGAACAGTCAAAACAGACGAGGTCAATTTGACCCGGGAGGACGACACGGAGGTTAAATCCGGTTAAATTTTTGGGTAAAAGAGCAGCTGTTAAATGTCAAAAACGGGCCCAGAATAGTTTGTAAGGGTTAAGAAACATGAGTTCAATTTCAACAATATCATATCTCAGTTTTTTTACAGATTATGTTGAAGAGAAGCTGCTGATGACTACAATATGATTCTTAGTTTTTTCAGAGATATGTTATTATGGGTGGAAAAATCTTGAATTACTTCTCTTCAATTTGGACTACTGGATTACTTTGTAAACTTACCAAGTGGGTCGGATTGGACCCCTTTGTGGGCCGGTTCTAAAGGATCTCAGTGTGGTTGTTTTGCATCATGGGAGAAAACAAACCCATTTAACCAGCCCAGCCTTAAGCCTACATGTATGTCAGCAGACCTGTGAGCCTATAGATGATCTCAGCATGCTAACATCCTCACAGTAACAACAACATGTATATTATTTATTTACCATCACTAACAACGTCCCCAGTGCCTCATTTACTGCTGTAATCCTTTTTTCTCAGCTTTCTGAAGGTGTTCAGTCTCCCTGGTCCTCTGTTTCCCTCCGGACTTCACTGCCATCGTGTGAACTTGTCAAAAATCTCGTAACCAAAACACACTGGGGAAATCTAAAGCTGTCTGTGCTGTAGGAACTCTGCAGAAAGCAAAGATGTTGTATATGTTAACCTTCGTGTCGTCCTCCCTCCCGTCTGTTTTGACTGTTCCTTCTTTCCTTCCTCCCTCCTTCCTTCCATCTGTCCTTCCTACCTCCTCCCTCCCTTCCTCCCTTCCTCCTTCCTTCCCTTTCTCCTTCCCTCCTCCCTTCCTTCTTCTTTCCTTCCTCCCTTCCTTTTCCTTTCTCCCTCCCTCTGTCCTACCTTCCTTCCTTCCCTCCCTCCTTCCTTCCTTCCTTCCTTCCTTCCTTCCTTCCTTCCTTCCTTCCTTCCTTCCTTCCTCCCTCCCTTCCTTCCTTGACTTGAGGACAACAGGAGGGTTAAACTGTAAAGATGTGGATGGGGAACTGGGTGAAAGGGGAGAGAGGGAGCAGTGAGCAGGACAATCAGGGGGAGAGATAAATCTATTTCTTTCATCTCCTTAATTGAAGAAGGGTCAGTGTATGTATCCATGTGTGCCTGTGGGACCGCTAGGAAGCATTGCGTGTCTCTTGACAAGTCCCGCCATGCAGCGAGAGACCGCTCGGTAGAGTCGCCATGGCGATGGCAGAGAAGGGAGGAAGAGCGAGCCTTTGTGAGAACCCATGTGGAGATCTCCATTGATTTGGACGAGACTGTAGCTGGAGAGGATGATTCACTCACTCGACAAAGAAAACAAGAACACAGAGGGGTGAGAGAACATGAGGACGATTCAGAACCCACAGCTTTTTTTAAAAAGAGAGCCGTGACTTGTTGAAGTCACACTTTAAATCACACATTATTTGTCAGTGAGAAAACTGACTGCTAACACTGGAGGGACATTTTGTTAACACTCGATTAATCACTCCAACATTGCTCTCGTTAGCCATTTTCTATTTCTACATCCTCTCTACATCAGCTGACACCGAGGCTGTGTATTAGAGATTAGTGCAGGAACAACATGAATGACATTTGATGCTGTTTTTTACAGACAGTTTGCTGGTAAGTAGTAAGAAGCAGCACTACAATCATTTATAATGTAGGAAAATAGACAAAAAATGTCTCGACTTGTGGCTGGAAATTGTGAGGTTAACAGGGGTCTCCTGCAGCAAAGTCACTTATCCTCACTTATATATGTAACCATCCACCAAACCCGGCTCTTCCAAACATGGAAAGTTTCGTCATAGAGATGTAAGAGATGGTGTTTGTCACTCAAAGGTGGTGCAGGAACAAAAATATACTTCCAATTTAAAATTTTCCTTCGTTCTTCCCCTCCTTTCCTCACTTCCTTCCTTCTTTCCTCCTTTCCTTCCTCCCTCCCTTCTCTCCTTACTTTCTTCCTCTTTTCCTCCCTCCTTACTCCTTTCCTTCCTTCCTTCCTCATTCCTTCCTTCCTTCCTTCCTTCCTCCTGTCATTCCTTCTTTCCTTCCTTCTTCCTCTTTCTTTAAATTTTCCTTCATTCTTCTTCCTCTTTCTTTGCTCCCTCCTCCTTCCTTCCTCATTCCTTCCCTCTTTCCTCCCTATTCACTTCCGATTAGTTTGAAAGTCGTGCTGAGTGTCATGTCCATGTACTGTGTACACAAATCTCAATTGAATTAAAATTTGACAAACTGCCATGAGACCGTTTGACAGATGACGAGCAAGAAGACCAGCAAGGTGAGGGTCATGTGATCCAGTGAATTAGTTTTGGATAACAGCAAAAATAAAGCAGTGTAGCACCTCTGTTTATTTTGATAAATTGTGATTTGAATGATGCGAAAAATGATAAATTATACTATATCATGGATATCCATGCACACATAACATTTAGGACCCCTGCACATTCAAGTTACAGTTCCCATCTTATGGTGGTCAGAATATCAAAACAAATATCCCATAATGGACACAGCTGAATGCCATTTTCATTATTCAAATCCCATGTAAATTCAATGTTCTTTTCCCAACGCAAATGTCTATAGCTCCAA
>NC_084977.1:30699040-30706540 GCF_963691925.1 Scomber scombrus | reverse complement strand
TATATCAAATAAAACTGTTGAATTAATGTCTGCTTGTGTCTTTCCTGATTGATCTGCAGGAGGGGTGGGTATCGATTAAATACCAGTACCAATCCAAGTACCCTTAAAGTGATACTGATACTAAATATAATACAGATTAAATCAACGATCACTTGTGTTGATTGGCTGTGAGCAAGTTCATATGAATAGTCACATTTTCTAACTCTGGGTGCAAAAAGGATCGATTGCAGGTATCATTCCACGGGAGACATTTCAATACTACTTGGTATCAATTTATTTCAGTCGAGTAACAGTATCCAGCTGTTGAATGATAAGACTTAAATGGATAGCAATGTTAGAAGCTTTGTAACAGGCATAGATCTGTTGGTTTGTCAGCTGATCTAGTTTGGTCCAAACCATAGACTGTATATAAGAAATGGACGTAACATCCGTGACGTCACCCATTGGTTTGTGGACTGCTGCTCGGAGGCCAATAGTATCGGATCTGAGCAGCGCCATCTTGAAAATTTCAGGTGCATGCTGAGTAAAATAAAAACCTGTGAACCAATCAACCTGTCAATAACGACGTAGCCACGCCCTAATGCATACCCTGCTTTATCGTCAAATATAAAATCAGGGAGGCCAAAATGTCCCAAATGAACATCATACTGCATTGAAGAAGGCTTTAAACTAGCGATTGAGACCATAAACACATTTTGAAAACGTTTACTGAGGTTAGAAATCAAGTGAGAAGTTGGTGAATTCTCCATTGACTTGTATAGAGATGGAAGTCCTTTTGACACCAAAACGGTCGCCCCCTGGTGGCCTTTTAAAAGAATTCAGTTTTAAGTTACTTCCGCGTTGGCCTCATTTCAGAGGACCAGAACTCCCCGTCTGGTCCAAAATGAAATATCACATAAACTATTAGATAGATTGAGATGTTTTTGTTCCCTAGAGAATGATAGATGACTTTTCGCACCACTTTACAGTACTTTCATGCTTCACAGACAATAAATCCTACTGACTTTGATAAACCTCAGATTTTTATTCTAACCAGCCTCACATTAGCTCCTCACATATCTTCAGTGTGTTAGGTTCCTTTGTGGTAAATGCCATGTTTGTTATCATGCTTCCTCATATTTTATTTAGTTAGGGAGACAAGTGTTTGTCATTTGGTTTCTTTTGTTTTGATAGGTTATGATTTCCGTCCCAGTCAGACTTGTTTTGGCCTCGGTCCACCCTGAAGTTACACCCAGCTTGTTATACAGTTCTTTATGTAAATACAACACACTTTGTCACATTGAGCTTCGTCCTCGTGGCTGCTTGAGACTCGGGGAAGAAGAGGCCGATTTTTCGTGTTATGTCACCCCTTGATGGGGCATCACAGGTTGTTTTTTGGTCTCTTTTTTTAAAGATGTATTTTTGGCCAATGTTTGCCTTTATTTGAAAGAACATGGCATAGAGGCAGACAGGAAACAGGGAGGGTTAGAGAAGGGGAATGACGTGCAGCAAAGGTTCCCTGCCGGAGTCGAATCAGAGACGCTGCCATTATGAGGCATAAACGGTAACGACTCGGTTACCAAGGAGCTCCAGCATCACAGTTTTTAATATTAGTATAGTTACATTTTACCCTTTAACCTTTGTGTCGTCCTCCCGGGTCAAATTGACCCCGTCTGTTTTGACTGTTCCTTCTTTCCTTCCCTCCGTCTGTCCTTCCTCCCTTCCTTATTTCCGTCCTCCCTCCTTCTCTCTTTATTTCCTTCCTCCCTCCCTCCCTCCATCCCTCCCTCCCTCCCTCCTTCCTTCCTTCCTTCCTTCCTTTCCTTCCTTTCCTTCCTCCTTTCCTTATTTCCTTCCTCCCTCCTACTCTCTTTCTTTCCTTCCTTCCTCCCTCCAACCTTCCTTCTTTCCTTCCCTCCCTCCTTCCTTCCTTCCTTCCTTTCCTTCCTCCCTTCCTTCTTTCCTCCGTCCCTCCTTCTCTCTTTCTTTCCTCCCCCCTACCTTCCTCCCTTCCTTCTTTCCTCTGTCCTTCTTTCCTTCCTTCCTCCCTTCCTCTTTTCCTTTCTCCCTCCCTCCCTCCCTCCTTTCTTCCTTCCTCCCTCCCTCCCTCCTACCTTACTTCTTCCTTCTTACCTCCGCCCTTCCTTCCTTCCTTGCTTCTTTGATTCGAGGACAACAGGAGGGTTAACAGGCAATGTGCATGAGGAGATACAGACTCTTTAACACCATGTTAGGAGCATTATTGGATAAAGGTGGTTGTTAAATTGTATGTACCTTTAATTGGTAGAATTGAAGCTTGTTGGTAGGTTTATACTTTGATAGAAATGATAAAATTCAGTTTAGAAACTAGTATGTGTGATATTAATGACCACGGAAAGCAAGAATGTATCACTTCTCTTTATCAAATTAAGCATTCACTTGTTTTTTACCATTATGACCCTATTATACCTGAATAGGGACAATGTATCTTGGAGGAGATACAACTCATAACAATCCAAATGTTTATTTTTCACATCTCTTTTACCAGTCCTGCCTTAACCTCCTGCGACCCTGCATCCTCATATGGGGACATCACATTTTGGGTTTGCTGGACTTTATACTTCATTCTGCTTAACTTTGACCGGCTTTCCTCATTCGTGCACGCTTTTTTTGTGCCACCTAGTGGTAACAAAAGCACATTACACCGATCAGTGGAAGAACCAGATGGCGGGCATCTTGGCTAAATCAATCAACAACGGTACAGGTACAAAACATTATCAAATATTATGGGTGAAACTTGTTTATTTATGCTTAATAACATCTGTAGTCTGCTATGCTGGACAAATCTGACAGATGTTAGCAATAGCAACAAGCTACGGAACCGCTAATCAGGAAGTAGTCGTTCGAAGACGTTGTGACTTTATTTATACACTGGTAAATTCATTGTGTTGTACAGTAAAATAAACCCATTGTCCCCCATATGAGGACATTATTTCAAAAACTACTTCCTGTCGAAATACATTGCTTAGTCCTTGTACTTATCAGCTCCTACTGATCCCAAATATCTAGAGATTAAAATGCATAACAAGCAAAAGCTTAAGTCTCAGGCGGTTAAGGGTTAAATGTTGAAGCTAACTTAAACTGTGCTGTGATTTAAATAAAACGTTGCTACAAAACAGACAGATTGCATTTTCTTTCGTCTGTGTAACGACCTCAGACAGGAAGGAGGACTCAAACGCTTAACTTGAAGGGAATTTATTAAACAAAAAACGCTCACTTGGAGGACAAGGCTTCTCGGGCTGCATGACGGTGACGCTGACAAGACAAAACGAACTGACACAAGACAAGGGAGACAAGGACTATTTGAACATGAGGTAAGGGGACACAGGTGGAACCAATCAGGGGCGGGGTTGACAATCACAGCGGAGGGAAGGCACACAAAGGGAGGAAGTCAGGATCTGAAACAAGAGGGAAAAGGTGAGTACAAAATAAAACAGGAAGTGCATAACAGGACAGGACATGAGTGACTTGACTAAATTAAAACATAAAGAACCAACACATGACAAGACATTAACAAACTTGACGAGACATAACAGTCTGCCATTTAACATTGACTGTAACACTGTTCTTGTTGGTCAACATTTTTTAAGGATGCGCTATCTTGTCTAAATAAAAGTAATAAAGTCAGTATGGTGTGAGGTCGTCAATGTGCGGATTAAAACGTAATGTGAGTTAACTCAATTTACAAGAATAATAATTTTAAAAAAACATGCAGCGTCTGCCAAACTTTAACAGAACGGCAAAGAACTGAGCTGAAGAGGGAGTGAAGTGGGGAGTTCAGATCTATGAATAGCACTTGTATTCATTTTTGCTGTAGGAGAATGAATTATTTTGCATGTTTCAGCCTTTGGGTAGCCGTGTTATAGTATGATAAGACACTAAGTACCTCCCTACTGATACATGGTGTGTAAATCTGCCAGTGAGTCTTATGGCAGGATAACAGGCTTCAGGACACGGAGACGGTGTTGATTTAAGTTTCTTTGTTGATATTACAGTAACGCTGTTGATTTAGAGGGTTCAGTCTGCAGCTCACGAACTCCCAACGTCAATCAATTAGGCACACAAGGTGTTTTTTCTCCTCTCGACTCTGCTGCTGTAGATGTTTGCGTGACTTCTGGATCGGAGCACAGGGTCGGCTCGCAAGTTTGGAGTGATGTTTGTGATTGATCCGAACCTCAAATAGCTCAGTCTTTCTAATTCCACAGTCAGCATGGTTATTAATTTGTAAATAGATGTGTTTCTATTGTGCAAATCAGAGCTCCACCCCTCTGCGTTTTCATATTATTTTGTTTTAATAATCACTTGTTTTCTTTGTCAGCTAATAATGAGTTCTTTGCCAACCCCACCCCCCCCCCCCCCCCATTCCCTACCCCAACATCCCCCAATTACTCCCAACAGCTTCCAACAGCAGCGCTTCACATCCCCTTGCATTGAAAATGGGCCAGTTGCTATGGTAACCCCATACAGCAGCATATTATTCCCCTTTCAGAATTCAAAAGAGGATCAATTAGTGATGATGTCACTGCGTCAAGCAAATCACGATCACGATCACTTCAGAGCCGCATGTTTGTTTGTTCGTACATACATGTGTGTGTGTGTGTGTGTGTGTGTGTGTATGTGTGTGTGTGTGTATGTGTGTGTGTGTGTGTGTGGGTGCTATTCATAAGATGTATAGTAATCTGAGAAAGAGGAAAAGTAAGAAAGAAAAAAAAAGAAAAAAAGCAAGGATTTGTTCTTCTCTCTGCAGCTTGCAGTGGTAGATGAAGGCAGACTTGAGGTGCCTGAGTCACCACTACATACTGTGTGGGAGGGCTGGATGACAGCAGGATGGGGGGAATACAAGTAGAATGAAATACACTGACTTACAGCATAAGGGTTATATGAAAAAAAAGGAGACGATCTTCATAAGAAAAAAAAAAGTTAAATCCAGCGCACTCTGCATTTTCCTCCAAGAGCTAAAGTAACAGAAAAAAATGAGAAGAAGCTGCATATCAAACACAGACCTCACACTCTGATTTCCATTTTATCTGACAGTGCAAATTGATTTAATAACCCACCTCACACTTTTATAACCCTGCTGCAACTCTGTCACCTCTTTCCTTCCATCTTCCTGCAGAAGAACGCGGCACAATGAGAATATGCAGGTTTCCACAAAGATAAAAAAACAATGGATGTCGCAGCAGAGGAGGAGCCGATCGATAACACACCTGGACTAGTTTCAATAACACTAGAGTACCTTTTTCTGGTCGGAACTGGTGGATGTGTGTTTAGAGTTTTCCATCAATCAGTCAGAGCAAGAGAGGAAGATAGAAGACGTATTTTTAGACAATCTTCTAAATGCCGCCTCCTCTGTTCATGCATCATCACTACGGACTTTATAGTATCGTATAGATTTAGATTCATAACATACACAACCATGTTTTGTAGACTGGATAATGCATTACTTACTGTACATCCTCCATAACAGGCTCCGTTGCTGCTCCTCGATATAGATTCTTCAAATCTCTGGAGCTCTACTGGAAGTGATGAACACATGATTCCCTCATTTAGTGTGTTTGAGGTTGGTGATAAGAGCTAAAGTCTAAAGTCAATACACAGTTTCAGGTCATAATCTGTATCAGACTGTGTTGATATGAATTTTGAGGAATGTCTGATTATGCAATGAGTTCCTGTATCAGCACTTACATACATAAAAAACTAAATATGCACAATAAATGTATATTTCTTCTATTTATATTTGGAAAAAACAATAAAAATGCAGCAAAAAACAAACTTCAGTACATGTTGGTACAAATTCTGACTCCATGCCATCTACTGTAGGACAACCATCTTCACACCACACTTCTTAAGTTTGTTTTATTATTATTTCCACACATATGAATGGATGTAAATAAAGGGACCACTCAGAACGGATGATGGATGTGTGCAAAAGAATTCAAACTATGAACCAAACAAGTGCAAACACGACACAGTCTTAATCCTTACATACTGTTCAGGTCAAATTTGACCCATTTTTAAACATTTAAGAGCTGTAAAACAACCCCAAATTTGTATCCATTGAGGCTGTTCTGGGTCAAATTCGACTCATATCTATTGATATGGCTTTCAGATTCACCGGAGTGGGTAGCTTTAGAAAATCTTGAAACTGTACATGCCATGTCTTTGTATTTATTGTCCAGGTTGCCACAGAGACTATGCTATGTTATATTTTCATGTCTTAGGTAAAATAGGACATGATATTGTGTGATAGGAGATGTTTAATGGTGTAAAAGCTAAATAACACACTCTCTCTGCTCTCTGGAACATCAATCAAGGTTTAGTCACATTTATTGATTAGTCAGATCCACTATTGATGCTTTCTAAAACAGATATGTGGTTCAAAATCTGATGTAGACACTTTTTATGAGGGGACTGAAGTATGAACAGTATGTAGGGGTTAAATCATTGTCAAAGTCATGAAACTGACCATGAAGTGAATCATACTAAGTGTATATTAAGGTATTCACAGTCACCACTATTCAACCTAACAGAGACCTTTTACCTGACTTTGGGCCGTTAAAGATGAGATATTTCACTTTCCCTTCAGCTTTTTCTTTCCATTTGTCTCCCTGTATATGGCAAATGTTTCATTTTTCATAAACTTTATAGTAGTGAAGTTTAATTCCCCATATCCCAGCTCATTTAGTACTCCCTCCAGATGTGCTGCATCCCTCACAGATGCGCGTGTTTATTGTTTCATTATTAATAAGAATAAAAACTCACATGATCATCACAGTTTTATATATTTTCATAAGACTGAATAAAATGATGATTGTCGCTGTCCGTGGTCCTGAATGATCCTCTGGTGACCAGTTACACTGACCTCACACGCGCGCGCGCACACACACACACACACATACACACACACGCACCCACCCCCCCCCCCCCCCCCCCCCCCTTCCACCTCACATTCATATCATTTTCTGTGTTGAATCTGGTGTGACTGGATTATTTAACATAACCCGTTTATGTCTCACATCTATCATGCGAAATTGGATTTGCACTCGCTCTCTTGCGCGCATGTGTGTGTATGTGTATGTGTGTGTTTGTGTCAGAGAGAGCAAGAGAGAGAGAGAGAGAGAGAGAGAGAGAGAGAGAGAGAGAGAGAGAGAGAGAGAGGTGGGGGTTAGTTGAAATGCGCGGTGCATTCTTCTGTAGAGGGCGATGCGAGCAGCCATCCGCAGGGCAGCGGAATTGCTCGAAATATCAACACAGATAATTCAACCCTTATCGCTACACAGGAGAGGAGATCTTCATTAATTTCCCGATTGTTCCTGCAAAGAAAATAAGATTTACCTTCTTTGTCCAGTGGAGAGACTGCAACATTTTTGACCAAACTGCAATTTGGGGGGCTTTAAGTTGTGTTGCTTGGAGCCGCCGGGGGATTGTTGTATCCTCTGAGCCCCCGCGAGGGCTGATTTGTCCCCCTGCGGAGCGTGCAGC
>NC_084977.1:30681540-30696540 GCF_963691925.1 Scomber scombrus | reverse complement strand
GAAAGGAGGGAGGAAGGGAGGAAGAAGGAAGGAAAGGAGGGAGGAAGGAAGGAGGGAAGGAGGAGGGAAGGAAGGGAGGAAGAAGGAAGGGAGGGAGGGAGGAAGGAAGGAAGGGAGGAAGAAGAAAGGGAGGAAGAAGGAAGGAAAGGGGGAAGGAATAAGGAAGGAAAGGAGGGAGGAAGGAAGGAGGAAAGAAAAGAAGGAAGGGACGTAGGGAAGGAAGGAAGGATGGAGGAAGGAAGGAAGGAAGGAAGGAAGGAAGGAAGGAAGGAAGGAAGGAAGGAAGGAAGGAAGGAAGGAAGGAAGGAAGGAAGGAAGGAGGAAAGAAGGAACAGTCAAAACAGACAGGGTTAATTTGACCTGGGAGGACGCCACGAAGGTTAAATGATTTTGTTCTGGTTTCAGCTTCTTTTTCTTGATTTGAATGCTCTAGGAAGTTGTGAAAGGCCTTTTCCACAATTATCCTGTAATTTATAGGATGGTTAATAGATAATTGTTGCGACTCTAAAGTCATTGCAGCAGTCTTTCTGGTGTAGTTTAGTGTTGTTATTTTAAGTTTAAGGACAATCTTCTCCTCAATAGAGACACTCTAGATGAGGCTGAAGACATAAAGAACCAGGATCATAAAACATGTGATCTGTTATTGGTCTTACCTTGATTACATGTTTGAAGTTCACGTTCTTTGCTGCTCTTCATCTCTTTACAGCTGCTTTTAAGTCTATTCTTCAGATGTATTTAATAAGAATTCAATGATAAATGAGTCAAATTGAGCTGAACACTAATTTTATCATCATATAGTTTGCAGGCAGTAGTCAGTCACATACATGGTGGTATATAAACTGAGTTTGTTCATCATTTCTTCATCAGAGATTACAGAAAAGCTCATTTTCAACTGTAAAAATCTCCCTTTAAAATTGCACTTCTTTGTAGAGACCCCTTTTTCAATCAAATTTAAATGTTTCTCATCAAAAATGTAATGTATTTATGTAAAATACATGACATTTGAAAACAGTGTGTCTTCAGAGAGATGTAAATATTGATGAGACGCCACTGTTTGGAAATGGAAAAGCTGTTTTTTGCTGCAAAAGGGAAAAATAGAGCAACTTTATTAAAGGTTTTAGAAAGTAAACCAATTGTAATTCATGGTAAAAGGCGTTAATATCAATGGGCAATAACTCCTGGACTCTATAATTGTAGATATAGAGATAAAGAATATCATACAGTACCTCTAGTTAACCTACAGTATTTAGAAAAGAAGAGATGTGTAGGGTTATGTTATTTATCTGAACCAGCAGAAAAGCACTTAAAAATGTTTAAAATGGCCTAAAATCAAACAAAACTACATTTTATTTCACCTTTAGAAAATTCCTGATTATCTCATTAGCAGTGTAGCTCTTTGTAGGGGGTTGGAAGGAGGGGGGTGTAGCCCTATTTTGCTTCACCTTTGACCTGTACAGCAGCTGGGATCCACAGAGCAGGCAGACATCAGACAGTCAGCAGTCAGCTCTACAGCGATCATCCAGGCAGTTGATGCTGGTGTTTGAGCATCACGGTGCAGCCATGCGGGAGACGACGCTGCTGTCTCGCTGCCCACTGGGTCATGCTGGGAACGTTGAGCAGTGAGCAGTTGAGCAGTGAGCAGTCACAGGAGGGAAGAGGCTCCATCATATAAACGCCCTGCTTCTTTTTCTGTGTCACATACCTGCTGCACATTTGAGGAAAAAAGCCTTTATGTGTCACCTCGCTCCTTCTCGCTCTCATTTTGTGTCAACGCTGCAGGAATACGAAGAAGTACAAGTTACACACAAAGCTGCTATTCATTCATGTTTTTGCCTTTATTGTATCGACAGGAAATCACAACAGCTGATTGATACAAAGCCACCACATAACCTGTTATCTTGTGCTATTATCTGCTATTTGCCAGTGTTGAGACTCGCCCCTTATAATAAAACAGCAGGGGCAGCAGTGGTGGTGGCGTGTTGTTTCAGGTACTGGTGAGGTGTTGAAAAGAGACGCTGCTTTGAGTTTGAGATTATAACACTATGCAACACTGCAGAGAGTTATCACAGGAAGAAAATCATCAATCACCATGATAGAACTGCCACTAACAATTATTTCCATTAACCATTAATCTGGTGTTAATTTGGTTGATTAATCATTTTGTCTATAAAGTGTCAGGACATAGTGAAAAATGCTAATTAGTAATCCCTCCGAAGCTCATTAAATATCTCATTTGGTTTGATTAACAGTCAAAAACCCAAAAAATATAATCAGATATGAGAAATTTGAAACATGCACATTTTTGGCACATTTCATTAGAAGATTTAGTAGAATTAATAGTAGAATTATCTTCTTCCTATTACACATGCATCCACTGTAAATGTACACTTTCACTTCCTGTATTTTTTCATGCAGTCTTAACACATGAAGCATTAGCAGCATTAGCTTTTATTTGGAGTCGTGGTCACTTGAGGAATGTCTTCTTTTAGCTCTGGTTTGTTCTCCGACGACTCCTGAGATAAAATAGTCGCCTCTTTAAAGCTACTATATGTTTTAATTTCTTCTCCAACTAATCAATTAATCACTCTGTTGCACTGTGTGAAATGCTCCTTCATTATAAAGAGTTTGATCATGTTAGTTTGCTTAGAAATGGCTCCAAAGCGTAATAACAGTGTTCAGCGGTCATGTTTTCGGTCTCTGGAGAGTAGTTCTGTGTAAGGCAGACGCCACTGAGCATGTGCAGGAATGTGCTTCACTTTACAGTAATTTGCTTTATATCACAACCTCCTGATGTTATTTATAAAGGTTTTAAGAAATTTACAATAGAGCTCAACCGATACTGGATATTTGGGGCTAATGCCAAAACCAATATTAGGGATTTAAAACCATTCTGATATCAATTTTTTGGCCGATAATGTTATATTTACAAAATATATAGATATAATGATCCCTCAAATGTGATGAAGATATGATATTTTACAGTTTAACAATAAACTTTATATCAGTGCACTAAATTAGCTATGAATAAAAAAAAAAAACATGTGGTCCAAACCAAAAACATCATTTTCACATATTAAACTTGAATTATGAAATGCTGCCTAAATAACTTTGTAAACTAAAAATATATATCTGCACTAATCAGACAACATATTCACTGATACTGTTATATCTGTGATAGGTCGATATCGGCCGAGCAGAACAATATCAGGATGTGCAGAATAAACAAAAAACATCATTATATGCACATATAAAAAGAAGAAAAAAGGGTAAAATATATATAAAATGATGCTTAGATAACTGGAAAATAAAAATAATATATCTGTAATTATCAGATAACATATAAAAGGTCAATATTAGTCGATAATATCTGCTGACTGATATATCGATCGCTCACAAGTTGCTCATCCATAGTGCAAAAAAAGGGAGTACCATTTAAGGCTGTAGAGAATGAACATTAGAGTTCTTCTGCAAAAAAATGTTCAATTATTTAATCATTTCTTTAGTCCATAAAACATCAGAATACAGTAAAAAAGTCCATCATATTATCCAAAAGCACAAGATGACATCATCCAATCTCTTGTACTGTCTGACCTAACAACCTAAAACCACATGAACTATTAATATTACTGCTTCACCAGACTGAGAAAAGAAGTTTGGGAAGTTGCACTCATCAAATATTTGGCATATTTGTGCAAAAATGATAATAGTTAGTGAGTAGATATACTTATGGAGGGAGTCAGACATGATCAGCCTGTTTAACAGCTTCTGGTATGTGTGTGTGTGTGTGATGGTGACGGGTGAAGTTTTTTCTCTTTTATTTCTGTTCCAAAGTATCTTCATCTCGGTCTCGTGACTGCTCCGTTCCCCGGTGAATTGTGGGGAAAACGGGACATAATGGGAGCGAGAAACCAGGACAGTTTTCATACTCTCACACTCTCTCTTCTTCTTCTCTCTCTCTCTCTCTCTGTCTAATACGTGCACCTCCCTCTCCCTCCCCAAAATAATGAAGACTAAGTCATGTCTATGTTTATTAATTCCTCCTATAATTTCTTGGGCTAAATTTAGAGCCGGAGACTTGGAGTGACTTACTGGGATATTACTGGGAATTAGACGGTCCACCGCCGGATTAACATATTAGATGTCGATTCTTGAAGCATGAAAAAAAGAGGAAGATTTATCTTTATCTTCTTCTTCTTATTAAATATATTCTTTCAGCAGCCAGATGAGAGGTAGAAAAAGAAAAAAAGAAGAGAAAGGAGGAGTCTGGGGTCTCTTTGTGAGCTGAGTGGGGATAAGCCAGTGCATGCCTTTACCCCTCGGGCTGCAACAGCTGTCAAAGCCAAAACCAAAACATGTCCTGAAGGATAAAAACTGCTCCCACTGTCCCACCAAACACAAACATGAAGACGCACATGAGGTCATTCTTTCCTTCTTTTTCTCCCTCTATCTCTACTTTCTCCTTTTTTTTCTCTCTAATGATGCGTCTCATCATTAAGGAACCTCTTGTTTGTGTTTGTTTTTTCCCTGAGAAAAATAATTCCTCTTCTCCCATGAGGAATCCTTTCTCAAAACACAAATACCCACTCACATTCCTAAGAAAGCATCCAAATTCTTTCCTCATCTGTCCGTCTTCTTCTTTCTCTTGGGGTGCAACGTTACACCCAGTCAAAGTATTTATCAGAGCTATCATGAATCTAAAGTAAAGAATGGTGATTTAATTCAGAGTTTCAGGGCAACTTCGAGATTCGTGGGTGTTTTTTTAATCAAAATGTGTGTGTGTTTATAGTCTAGGGATTGAACGTGCGTGCATATGTATGTGTGTGTGTATGTGCATATGTGTGTGTGTGTTTCTTTAATAATGTGTGCGTTCTTTAGACGCTGCATCAAACATTACACACACTCCGGCTGACAGTGTTGAACATGAAAGCCGCTGAGACTCATTAAGCCACTGATTACAGCTCGGGGAGGAGAGTCCTGAGCAGCTGCTGCACGAAAAACACACACACACACACACACACAAATACACACACACACACACAAATACACACACACACATATAGTCTAAAAGTCTGGACACATTCATTCTAATAGAATTCAGTATTGGTGACCTTTGACCTGTGAATTCACAGCATTGATCATGAGCAAGCCGTTCTGACAGCGCTGACCTTTGAAGGGACTCACATCTGGAAGAAAATGATTAGCCGTGTTGCACCGTTCACTTTAATTTAACCTCTGCTACAAAAGAGCAGTGGTTTACAGACAGCCATTGTGTGCCATTAGCCTGTTACTGACCGAGCTAAGCTAATTAGTTGGCTAACTGGCTGTTTGTTAGCTCATTAGCACAGAGAGCTTTATTTTTCTCCTCTTCGATATCTTTTATGTTGGTGAACAATGGTGCAATTTATGTGAGTAGTCGATGCATCGCCAAGTATCTGAGCACACATGGATAACTAATGTAATTTTATGGTGTGACCAATGCTTAAGCTTCGTGTCGTCCTCCCGGGTCAAATTGACCCCGTCTGTTTTGACGGTTCCTTCCTCCCTCCCTTCTTCTCTCTTTCTTTCCTATATCTCTCTTTCCTCCCTTCCTTCTTTCCTTCCTCCATCCCCCTTTCTTCCTTGCTTCTGTCCTTAATTCCTCCCTCCCTCCTTCTTTCCTTCCCTCCTTCCTTCCTTTCTTTCCTCCCTTCCTTCCTCCCTCCTTCTTTCTTTCTTTCCTCCCCCCTACCTTCCACCCTTCCTTCTTTCCTCTGTCCTTCCTCCCTTCCTTTCCCCCTCCTTTCCTTCCTTCCCTCCTTCCTTCCTCCCTCCCTCCTTTCCTTCCTTCTTCCTCCCTCCCTTCCTTCCTTCCTCCATCCTTTCCTTCCTTCTTCCTTCCTCCCTTCCTCCCCCCTCCTTTCCTTCCTTCTTCCTCCCTTCCTTCCTTCCTCCCTCCTTTCCTTCCTTCTTCCTCTCTTCCTTCCTTTTTCCTCTCTTCCATCCTTTCTTCCTTGACTCGAGGACAACAGGAGGGTTAAAGGTCTCCTCCAGACATGTTTTAAGACCTATAAAATTATTCTGAATAAATATTTTCCACAAAAAAAAGGTTGATTACCTAGTTAGAAATCACTCTAGTAAACGAGGAATCTCTGTATATGTGTGTGTATGTCCTTCATGTATCTCGAGAAATGTCCCTCCGAACAACTCCACACTTGGCAGATGTACAGCTGGGCACCCAAGGAAATGCGGTGTCAAATTTGGTGAAATTCAGACATATGATATGTTCAATTTTAATACACTTTGGGCCTGATTTACTAAGATCCCAAATAGTGTGTACTAAATTGCGTGCATGGTGCAATAGATTGCGCGTGCCGTTTGCGTGCGTTTTGCAGGTGATCTACTAAGAATAACTGTGTAAATGAAAACAGGTGCAACAGACAGCAGTATTTAAATGAGGGTTTCTTGTCTTAATGGAGAGTTTGAACGAGCAGAAAGCTGCAAGCACAAAATGAAATGTGATCAGGTTCTAGTGGAAGAGGTTAACTAATATATTGAGTTATAACAAAAACTAATATTACCAGAAAAACCCACATTTGGGAGAGTATTAGTGACAAAGTCAATGCTGTTAGTAAAACCACAAATATTCCATTCCAAAATTATTAACACAGGTGGAAAAATTATTTTCCATTATGGCAAACGTACCAAATGAACAGCGTTTACTATCTTGCACAGTTGAAAGACGCAAACCTCAGTGCGCTGCGTTAGTAGATCAGCTTGCACATTTTTTGTGGGTGATGTCAAGTTTGCACACGTTTCTACACACGCAAACCTTTAGTAAATCAGGCACTTTGAGTAAACTAGAGAGGACTTCAAGGCTCTGCAAGCAAGTGACAGAGAGACAGCTGTGGAGAGCTTTGTCTGCGAGAGAAACTTGTGAGTGATAGAAATAATCTTAAGTAAAATTAGGGCTGGGTTTTGTTAAACAAAATATGATACCAGTACCAATCCAAGCACCCTTAAAGTGATACTGATACCATTGAGTCCTTCATTAGATTCCCATTAACACATTTAGGTCTCTGTCTTTTATCAGGTGTAACAGGCGTGTAGTGTAGACACACTTTAGAGCGTTTAAGTGGCATCTTGGCTGCTGAACTGCTAAGCTCGCTAACTCAAATTCACCAGGACTTCACCACCACAGACGGGTTGTAGCTGCTGTGGTAGTGGGCCAATCACACGTCACATTAAATACAAGAACGCTTGTATTGATTGGCTGTGAGCAAGTCCATACAAAGTCATATTTTCTAGCTCTGGGTGCAAAAAGGATCGATTGCAGGTATCGATTGACAGGAGACGTTTCAATATCACTCGTATTGTTGTGGAATTTTCTGTGAAACAAAGGAAGTAACAAGAAGATAACATAGAAGGTTTCTGACAGAATGCACGCTGCATCCTAAGCGCAGGCGGTTTATATAATCCTCACAGTACACAATGATGTTAACACCTGTAGTTCATACATCTTAATGTGTGACAGATTGACTTCACTCAGCACCGAGCCAAGTTAAGGGTAAACAAAAACAAACACAGGGTGAACAGGAGCGGCTGAGTAAACACCATAAACCATTTGTTCCCAACAAAATGTTATAAACCAGGCGAGGAGTTCCGGTCCTCTGAAATGAGGCCAACGCGGAAGTAATTTAAAACTGCATTCTATCAAAAGGCCACCAGGGGGCGACCGTTTTGGTGTCAAAAGGGCTTCCGTCTTTATACAAGTCAATGGAGAATTCACCAACTTCTCACTTGATTTCTAACCTCAGTAAACGTTTTCAAAATGTGTTTATGGTCTCAATCGCTAGTTTAAAGCCTTCTTCAATGCAGTATGATGTTCATTTGGGACATTTTGGCCTCCCTGATTTTATATTTGACGATAAAGCAGGGTATGCATTAGGGGCGTGGCTACGTCGTGATTGACAGGTTGATTGGTTCACAGGTTCAGGAGGGCGCCTCATGCTCCTCCTGATGCCCATGTAAGTAGAATCCGTGTTTTTATTTTTACCCAGCATGCACCTGAAATTTTTAAGATGGCGCTGCTCAGATCCGATACTATTGGCCTCCGAGCAGCAGTCCACAAACCAATGGGTGACATCACGGATGTTACGTCCATTTCTTATATACAGTCTATGATACATACATACATATCGGCACATATTGGACAACATATTCATGGATACAGCTATATCTGTGATAGGTTAATATAATATATAATAATATCGGCTGACCGATATATAGGTCTGACTCTAGCTTTTACTGCTCGACTGTGAAAACAAAAGTGATGTTTGACACACAGTCTTATTTATCAGTCATGTGGATTTCAGCTGAAGAGAATGAGAAGTGGACCAAATATACACAGAGACTGTTGCTTAGTGTGACTTCAACAACAGAGAGAAGCTCCACAGATGAAGCCTACCAGAATGATTTGTGACATGACAACTATTGAAAATTGGAAGCTGTTCCAAGTCCAGTAGTCAACTTACACAAGAGTGATGTGGAAACTTCAAGCCTCCAGTACACAAACACTTAGAATAAATGTTTCAGTGAAGTCGGAGACAAACAGAACTTTAGCAAAAGTTCAGTCAGGAAGATTTTTTTTTTTTGCATGTTCAGGTCCGTTGTTTTATTCCTTTAAACATCCATCGCACATGCTCACTCATAACTGCCTTGCTGTCAATTAAGATGTCAGCTGTCAAATCAGCAGCTCACATCCAACCAATAGCACGCTGTCACACCTTCACTGTCAGCCTATCATGTTGTAGATTGTCTATTTAACCTTCGTGTCGTCCTCTCGGGTCAAATTGACCCCGTCTGTTTTGACTGTTCCTTCTTTCTTCCCTTCCTTCCTTCCGTCTGTCCTTCCTCCCTCCTTATCTCTTTCCTCACTTCCTTCTTTGCCTCCATCCCCCTTCCCTCCTTCCTTCTTTCCTTCCTCCCTCCTTTCCTTCCTCCTTTCCTTCCTTCCTTCCTTCCTTGACTCGATGACAACAGGAGGGTTAAATATGTTTTCGCCACTCTCTGCCTTTCAGTGCTTTAATGCTGGCAGTTAGCTCACCCATCACTTCTCCATCACTGCTCAGTCTTAACAGATTCATCAGTGCATCACTTCATCAGCCTCATCAGCCTCATCAGCCGCCACCACCAGTGTCTAGACTCCATGGGGGGGGGGGGGGGGGGGGGGGGGGATTTATCTCCCTGTAGAGTCTAAGCATCACAGCAACATTTTTGACAAGATTTAAGCATCAATATCATCTGTAAAATAAACAATTTATTCGCTTGTCTCCACTGATTAAACGTGTGTCAAAATATTTGCAGGATTCGATGTCATTTTAAGAAGTAGTGCCGTGCTTGTTCAAAACTGTTTAGAAGAGGCTGATTTCAACACATCCAAAAAATAAATACTGCTCATATGAGGATTTGGTCTTCATAGTAAATCATCTGCTGATGGTTATTAGGGCTGGGTATTAGTAATTGATACCTTTTACGGTATTGATCGAAAAAAATTGATACCTGTATTAGGAAAAATACACCCATACATCACCTGTTTAGGGTTATAACCATAGACTGTATATAAGAAATGGACATAACATCCGTGACGTCACCCATTGGTTTGTGGACTGCTGCTCGGAGGCCAATAGTATCTGATCTGAGCAGCGCCATCTTGAAAATTTCCGCTGCATGCTGGGAAAAATAAAAACATGGATTCTACTTATATGGGCATCAGAAGGAGCATGAGGCGCCCTCCTGAGCCTGTGAACCAATCAACCTGTCAATCACGACGTAGCCACGCCCTAATGCATACCCTGCTTTATCGTCAAATATAAAATCAGGGAGGCCAACATTACACAAATGAACATCATACTGCATTGAAGAAGACTTTAAACTAGCGATTGAGACCATAAACACATTTTGAAAACGTTTACTGAGGTTAGAAATCAAGTGTTGGTGAATTCTCCATTGACTTGTATAGAGACGGAAGCCATTTTGACATCAAAACGGTCGCCCCCTGGTGGCCTTTTGATAGAATGCAGTTTTAAGTTACTTCCGCGTTGGCCCTTATTGCAGAGGACCGGAACTCCCCGCTTGATGACCCTTTCTGTTGTTGTTTTTTGTGTTTGTTCCTTATGCTTTTTTTCAGTTCATAGCTAATTCTAATTATTAAATTCACAGATAAGTTTGTTGTTATAGTTCACTGATGTCATTTTATACTTTCATTACATTTCAGGGATCATCTTTTGTTCTTAAAAAGTGTGTTTATCTGTATATTTCATGCATATGATTTTATTGGCTGATATATATCGATATCAGGAACTTGTGATCAATCTGCTCAATATTGATTTCTTAGCATCAGCAGAACTGTGATATTATTAATATTCTTTTTCTGGGGTGAATGCGGCTTAGTTTTATTTGCAATAATCAATATTTTCATGATATATTACATGAGTGTAATGTATGTGTGTGTGTGTGTCTGTGTGTGTGTGTGTGGCTAATCGTGAAGAACCTGCAGAGAATTATCAGTAACTCTGCAGCTCCTCTCAGCTTTACGAAGCTTCATAGTAAATTTCAGCTCATTGTTTAGCTGTCCGGCTGCGACTTTACTGTTTCTGTTCACTCTCAGCGCTCTCATGGCGTCGTTTTTAGAGAGAAAAAGGTGTAAAAATAAGCCTCTGTACTCTACCTGCTAACAGACACAGTTAGCTGTAGACTAGCTGGTAAACATAGTGGAGCGTTTAGATATTTCCCTCAGGAGTTGGTAGAGAGTAAAAACAGAGTTAAAAGAGAGTGAATATTGGATTTCCATTCAGCAGGTGGACAGGTTTTTCTCTAAACCCCCCCCACACACACACACACACACACACACACACACACACGGCTCCCACCCTGGCTGGATGACATACTGTCAGTGTTTTGGTGTTTTGTAACATACGAGTTGTGTTTTTCTTTCTCAGAAACGAATTAATGGCAGTTTGTGGTGGTGCACTCACCATGAAAGCTTTTCTATGGAAGTGCATCAGCAGTCATTATGGTGGCCTTGGCAAAGCTGCAGACTCCCATTCATGTTGTGTCTTGTTGTATTATGTTTTCGTGGGTGTCCTCCTGTGACTTACTCAAGCAAAATATGAATGATGGTAGTGTTTGTGCATAGGGGCTGTAATGCATTAATATTCAGCGTGCAGCATTCAAATCAGAACTGCTCAGTTTGCATCTTTAAAAAAATGTTTTTATACAGAACTGCACATTTACTTTGACTTCAACATTTAAATGTTTATTCTGATCAAAATGAAATACACTGTCAAATCTATTTACAGTAGAGCAGAAGAACGAGCATAAGGGGCTTCCAGGTCCACGTGGTCCAGTTCAGATCCAAACTCAGCAGCTCTCTTAGCTGTTGCTCTTGACAACGGCAGGAGGAGGAGCTTGTTGCTGGCAGGGTTTCGGTGGAGTAGGAATGCCAAGCTGCCAAGCTCGCCCTGTGGGACGAGGCCCGAGTGTTGGGTCCTGATACTCATGCGAACCCTCCGGGTCTGCAGAGTCTGGCTGCATCCATGAAGACACATTGATACATGCAGACAGACATGTGTTCACATACAGCAAAAGTGTCTTTATAACAGATTCCTGCAGTTTCTTTAGGTTCAAATTTAAAAAAAAGGCATTTACAGAGTCTTTTTTTCTATGTTTTAAAAGAGATTTACAGTAAATACATACATGCTTACATGCAAAGCAGCAAATATCCTGATCTGCAGCACGCTGGTTAAAGGCAGGAAATGTCACAGTGACATAAACTGAACACTCAGTAAACTACTTTTGCAATTTGTTACTTTCTTGCGGGTAATTTTCTTGAGCTTGTAAACACATTGAAATGGAATTCGTTGGGAACTGAAAACATGAGCCAAGAAATAACTAGTCACAGTGGTTGGTTTCCATCCAGTAAATCCTAAAGATTGCTATCATTGTGAGATAGTTTTAACATTTTCACTAATTCTCATGAACTAACCTCATGGAGACAAATCCATCCAAGTTCAGAACAAACATTTCTATAATTAAATAAAGACATTTGGGTGATTGTTGAAACTTGGTGGGTTTTTTTTTTTCTCTCTTATTTGCAACATGATAACCTGTGAGTAACCATGGCCCTTCAGGCTGTGCCGGTGTGTGTGTCTGTGTGTGTGTGTGTGTGTGTGTATCAGTGTGTTTTCACAGCACAGTGAGGTAAAAGAAGCCTGTTGACATTGATGACGTGTTGGAGGTGTGCCGTAGCCTGCAGCATCTCACTGTGGTTGTTCCTACCTGCAATATTTAAATGAATATGTGCATATCTTGTTGTGTTGACCAATTCACAGCGATTCATTCAGAACATTTCCTCAAGCTGCTTCACAGTAAAAGCCTCTCGTTGGTGTAAAAAATGTTTAAAATGAAGCAGCAGCTGTAGGAAATGTTAAATTAAGGTGATGTTTGGAGGTACAGACAGGTATGCATGAGTGAAACTAAACTCCGAATCACAGACATTCAATTAGAAGCTTCAAACATACTGAGAGAGACTTTTTAAAATCAGAGCTTTCTCTCAAGTCACCAGCACAGCCACACATGTGTTAAGCTGTCGGTTTGGCAGGAGGAGGCTTGGTTTTTTTACGGAGGTACTGTAGACATCTCAGGTTGGCTGTGGTCGGCTCCGGGA
Organism: Scomber scombrus; assembly: GCF_963691925.1. NCBI lineage: Eukaryota > Metazoa > Chordata > Actinopteri > Scombriformes > Scombridae > Scomber > Scomber scombrus. The sequence continues at coordinate 30,683,837 of NC_084977.1, read as the reverse complement.
CCGAGCAGGATCACAACAGCAAGGCTCTGTGTGATTAAAGCTGTGGAAACAAGACTTGAGAGCTTCTAGGAATCTTCTTCTTACAGAGAAACATAAAAGACTTTTACTATGACTATTTTATCACAAACTGGTTGATGCATCATATATTTACTCTGATGCAAATGGACCATATTGGAGTTTCTATAAACACTTCCTGTTGTTAAAGTGTCAAGTAGGAAAAAATGAATCTATAAAGTGCTCTAAGTGCTTTATAGTTTGGATTGGAGATAAACACACAGAGACAGAGCTGATGTGAAAGATGCTCTGTGATGTTTAAATCCTATAAAACTTTCTTTTTTCAGATCCCGAGGTGAGCGGACCTGCTGCTGTGTTTGAGGAATCTCCCTGACTGAAAGACACAAAATGTTTGCTGCTAACCTCGCCCCGATGACCCTCGCCCTCTTCCTCCTCCTGCCCCTGGTAAGCTCAACACCAACCTTTACAGAGGCATCTTTAATTTGAAATGATTTTTCCTTTAACCCTCCTGTTGTCCTCGAGTCAAGGAAGGAAGGGAGGAAGAAGGAATGAAAGGAGGGAGGAAGGATGGAAGGAAGAAGGAAGGAAAGGAGGAAGGATGGAAGGAAGGGAGGAAGAAGGAAGGAAGGAAGGAGGGAGGAAGGCAGAGGGAGGAAAGAAAGAGAGAAGGAGGAAGGAAGGAAGGACAGAAGGAAGGGAAGGAAGGGGGAGGGAGGGAGGAAAGAGAGGAAGGAAAGAAAAAGAAGGAGGGAGGAAAGGAAGGAAGGAAAGAAAGAGGGAAGGAGGGAAGGAAGGAAGGAGTGAGGGAGGGAGGAAGAAAGGATAGAAGGAAGGAAGAAAGGGGGATGGAGGAAGGAAGGAAGGAAGGAAAGAGAAGGAGGGAGGAAGATCAGACGGAAGGATGGAAGGAAAGAAGGAACAGTCAAAAGAGATGGGGTCAATTTGACCCGGGAGGACGACAGGAAGGTTAAATACATTTCCTTAACCTACAGTATTTTCATTTTCTGTGTGAATCAGAGTGTTTTTGTGTTTGTGCCGAGCAGGCAGAGCAACAGGTGCAGCTTCACCTGAATAAATTCACCAAACAGGGATTGAATTGATTTTCATGCACTTGTGTATCTACATAGTTAAAGTAACCATATGGAGTGTCGGCATTAATAATTCATTGATCAGTGTGTGGCAGGAACGATGGATAGGGATGCTTTCTCATCATTTATTCATTATTTATTCAACATTATTCCTGTCTGTTAAATCTGTGAGGAAGGAGAAATCCCTTTCTCCTCTTTTCTCCTCTCCTCTCTTCTTCTCCACATGCTTTATGTACGTCATGATTTAGTCCGTTTCTATTGCGCTTTGTTGCATTTTCTATCATAGATACACCAATTTTCCATCTTAGACAAGCATAAAAAACATTTAACCACTATTTCTGGGTTTGTCTTTTTAATTTTCAGTCTTTTCAAATTGAAAATGGAAATTTAAAAAAAAGGGCCAACGGAAATGCACCTTTTGTAAAAGTGGATTTTCTGCCAGGAATGTGTACCCATGTGTGCCCATGTGTGCCCAGCAAGCACCTGTGAGATATCTGCCTGCTCTGTGTAGTCTGACAGCTCACTGGACCTTTATTGATCCGTTGCCGTGCATGCCGCTCACAATGAAAGCACAGATTCTGTCCTCATACTTGCAGGAAATGGAGAAGATTTATACAAACTGATTGCAAACTCCCAAAGCTCTCATTCTTTATTGCAAGAATGCACAAAGTACGGGAGATATACACTTGCTTGGATGAAGTGAAGATAATGCCTCATGCAAACAATTAATCATGCTCGGGCATGGTACAAGGCAACCAGGCCTAGTGTGAGTGTGCCCTTAAATACGTAAAGGGTTGATTATAAACAAGACACAGGTGAGTAAAACAAGGCCCAGGTGAAGCACATGAGGAAATCAACTAAGGCAGGAAATCACAGGAAATACAGACATCAACCACGAGGAGAAAACCTTTTCAAAATAAAACAGGAACTAAAACACAAACAGAAAGCTCAGGCAGGATGTGACAATTAATTACAAATGTTTTATTGATGCAGAGTTTCGGGAAAACATCCATGTAAACAAAATTAACTCTGTCATTTGCCGTCTAAGATCACATGATACAAAACAATAATTTACTATGTACAGATGTTTATATATATATATATATATATATATATATATTTATGTTTATATATAGGGCGTTTTACTTTGAGAGAGAGACTCGCTGTGTTTAGTCATCAACCTCATTTGATTCC
>NC_084977.1:30643954-30681340 GCF_963691925.1 Scomber scombrus | reverse complement strand
CCCAAATCCTAATACCTGATTAGATTCCTTCTCATGGTGCCGGTTTCGTGTGAAATGGGGCGACACGTTCAACTTCACGCACAGTTTAATACGACTGCACTTTTGACACACAAAATCGTGAAGCTCTCCAACATCCAGCCAGATTTAGAGAGGAGGGTGCTGGTGATTAAGCTCCTATGTAGGAAATGTTGTGTATATTCTAGTTTGTGGATGGAAAACTAATACAAAGAGACGAAGCTCTTTTAGTAGTAGTAGCTTAATTGTCATTATATTGAGGGCCGAAGTTTAGATAGCACTTCCTGTGGCATAAAAACATTTAGGGCAACTGAGAACAATTTAAGATGTAAGTAAAACATTAGTAATCTAGTTTATGTTCACACCTCTAAACAAACCACTTCCTGTCTCTGCTGCTTTTAAACACTCTACATGATAGAGGTGTGAAAACGGATGTGCACGATTCTGTATCACTTCACAAAAGTCAAGAATCGATCATCAAACAAAACTTTACTTAACGGGAAGTTGATGGAACGTAACCCTTACATACTGTTCGGGACATTTAACAGTTGTTAAAACACCACAAATGTCTTTTACCCTTAAATTTGATGACTTTTCCTAAAGTGGCCCAAACTGCACAAAATGAAAATATTATAAAATGCTACAAATGTTTGTCCATTGAGGCTGTTCTGGGTCAAATGATCTCTGTATCTATTGCCATGTTTTTTTTTATGGAAATGAATAGTTAATAGTTTTAATAAGATAGTAGTTATGAGGATTTCTTTTATGATGTAGCAGTGAAGACTGATGGCTCTAATGGTTATGCAATAAACCCCACAGCTCCATAAAGCTCTGCTCATTTTCACTTTACATATAAAATAACATTTAACCACCAAAAAGAGATGCAAAAATGACTTTAAGAGAAAAAAAACCTAAAAACTATCAAAAACAGACATAAAAATGACTAAAAAGAGACTTAAATTAACTAAAGAAACCTAAAAACTACCAAAAAGAGATGCAAAATTTACTAAAATCAACCTACAGTTAGTTTGAGTGACAGCTGCCATCTAGTTACCATAGTAACCATAGAGATGGAGTGACTGAAGAGACTCAAAACTACCAAAAAGAGACATTTCCATCATTATTGCTATGTTATATTTTCATGTCTTAGGTAAAATAGGACATGATAGACACTTTTTATAAGGGGATTCTCTACAGCAAGGGTTAGGGGTTAGATGTAGATTATGAACAGGATGTAAGGTTAGCTGTGAAACAGTCTTATAGCCGCTCTCACTAGAGTTTATCTTATAGTTCCTCTTAAAAACAGGAAGTGGTTGCAAGTATTTTACGATTGACTTCGTGTTAATATTAATAACAGCAGATAGAAGATTAGGAGATATTTCCACCCTTACTAGGCCTCTTATATTTATTTATGTTGGTTCACGACTTATTTTAATGTGAAGATATTTATGTTTAACATGTATGTTAAATGTTGTCATTACATTCTGATTTTAAAGCACATTCTTTGGGCTTTTCTTTGCCTTTATTTGAAAGTAGCTGAGGAAGGAAACGAGGGAGGAAAGCGGGATGGAAGGGAGGAAGGAAGGAAGGAAGAAAGGGGGCAAAGGAAAGAAGGAAGGGAGGAAGGAAGGAGGAAGTAAGGAAGGGAGGGAGGAAAGGAAAGAAGGAAGGGAGGAATGAAGGACATAAGGAATGAAGAAAGAGAGACAGAGAGAGAGAGAGAGAGAGAGAAGAAGGAAGGAAAGGAGAGAGGAAAGCAGGATGGAAGGGAGGAAGGAAGGAAGGAAGGGAGGAAAGGAAAGAAGGAATGGAGGAAGGAGGGAGGAAGGAAGGGAGGAAAGGAAAGAAGGAAGGGAGGAATGAAGGACATAAGGAAGGAAGAAAGAGAGAGAGAGACAGAGAGAGAAGAAGGAAGGAAAGGAGGGAAGCAAGCAGGATGGAAGGGAGGAAGGAAGGAAGGGAGGGAAGGAAAGGAACGAAGGAAGGGAGGAAGGAGGGAGGAAGGAAGGAGGGAGGAAAGGAAAGAAGGAAGGGAGGAATGAAGGACAGAAGGAAGGAAGAAAGAGAGAGAGAGAGAGAGAGAGAGAGAGGAGAGAGAGAGAGAGAGAGAGAGAGAGAGAGAGAGCAGAGAGAGAAGAAGGAAGGAAAGGAGGGAGGAAAGCAGGAAGGAAGGAGGAAAGGAAAGAAGGAAGGGAGGAAGGAGGGAGGAAGGAAGAGAGGGAGGAAGGAAAGGAAGGGAGGAATGAAGGACAGAAGGAAGGAAAAAAAAGAGAGAGAGAGAGCGAGAGAGAGAGAGAACAAGGAAGGAAAGGAGGGAGGAAAGCAGGATGGAAGGGAAGAAGGAAGGAAAGAAGGAAGGGAGGAAAGGAAAGAAGGAAGGGAGGAAAGGAAAGAAGGAAGGGAGGAATGAAGGACATAAGGAAGGAAGAAAGAGAGAGAGAGAGAGGCCTTCCTTTTAAAGCACTTTCTAAATAAAATAAAAAGAAGGGATTTCATATTTATCTGCCTTCTTATATCAATTGATGAAAAATAACCCATGCAGGAATATATAAAGGAGAGAGTGAAGATTCACATCACTACTACATGAATAGATTCCTCCCTGGCAGATTTCCGTCTGGACTGCAGCTTCAGGACCGTGTAGGCGGGAGCAGACTGAGCTTGATTGACACATGTATCACTCTGATTAGTCAGCCTGGTGCTGCGTTCACGTCACATGTGATGGATCTCAGAGGTGGGAAAGATTCCCATGGTTACAACTAGCAGCCCTAGATCTTTATATGATTAAAGAGTTGGTTGAGCGAGGTTTGAAATAAATATGTAGGCTATCTAATATACATGATTGACTCATTTTGGCTGATGTGAAGTGCCATGTTGGATATATTGGAGCTTTCAGAGTTTGTTAGATGCAGTTATGAAGGTCCTTCATTCCCACTGCTGCACTATAGTTGCACTTTTGGGTCCTTTTACTTAGTTTTTTAATTTTACTGTTTTATAACAGTGTTGTATGTACTGAAGGAAGGGAGGAAGAAGGAAGGAGGGAAGGAAGGAAGGGAGGAAGAAGGAAGGAAAGGAGGTAGGGGAGGAAGGAAGGATGGAAGGGAGGAAGGAAGGGAGGGGGGAGGGGAGGAAGGAAGGAAAGAAGGAAAGGAAAGAAGGAAGGGAGGAAGGAGGGAAGGAAGGAAAGGAGGGAGGAAGGAAGGGAGGGATGGAGGAAGGAAAGAAGGAAGGGAGGAAATAGAGAGGAAGGAAAGAAAGAGAAGGAGGGAGGGAGGGAGGACAGACGGAAGGAAGGAAGGAAGGGAGGAAGAAGGAAGGAGGGAAAGAAGGAAGGGAGGAAGGAGGGAGGAAGGAAGGAAGGAGGGTAGGAAGGACGGAAGGAAGGAAGGAAGGAAGGAAGGAAGGAAGGAAGGAAGGAAGGAAAGGAGGGAGGAAGGAAGGGAGGGAGGGGAGGAAAGGATGGAGGAAGGAAGGACAGACTGCAGTCAGACTGTACAATGCTGCACTATAGTTGCACTTTAAGGTCCTTTTACTTAGTTTATAATTGTATTGTTGTGTATATATATATATATATATATATATACACAACAATACAATATATATATATATATATATACACACAACAATACAATTATAAACTAAGTAAAAGGACCTTAAAGTGTTATATATGTGTTATAATTGCATTTTAGGGTCTTTTTACTTAGTTTTTAATTTTATTGTTGTATATATTTGTTTTTGTGTGTTGTTTTTTTCTATATCACTATTTTTTTGAGCTGCTGTAGCAATTCATTTTCCCCACTGTGGGATCAATACATTTATCTTTATCTTTATAACTTGGATGATAAAGCTTTTAACAAGTTGTATCTGCGGTAATTCCAATATTACACCCTTTCCTGATCTTTAATGTAGCCTACCTTAAATATGCTTCAGTAAGTACTATAAATGTAATTCTTTAGGATATACGTTTTTCTTAAGCTACCATGTTCACCAAAGTTCATGAAAGGGTGACAGAGAGGTGGAGAATTAAAGACAAACAAGCCAATTCTCGATTTTGGCTGATTTCATTCATGCATGACGGACAAAACACTGCCTAGATAGTCAGAGGAGAGTTCACCCTTATAAAGTCCTGAGTGTCTATATACTGTGTCTATGTGTGTGTGTCTCAATGTAAACATATAGTAAATATGTCTCCGTTGTTTGACTCCACCAGATGTGAGGATCCTTCTATAACAGTATCACACAAGCATCACATGACCTTTGACCTGAATCAGCATGCACAATAATAGTCAGGTTTCAATAGATGTGCAACACCCAGAAAGAGCAACCAACCAAACATAAGGAAACATTTACTACCTATAATTGGTCTGTGGTGCACTGGTGTTGCAAAGTAACAAGCTGCCATTATTACAGCAGTTTCTCACTTTTAAAACCTGTTGCAGTGTAAGAAAAGGAGCTTTATATTACTTTTGTGCAACTTTCACCAACAAATATGTGATTAGATAAAACATCAGCTGTGGAAACAACGTGCTAAAATAAACCACAAGACTTTTTTTCTAAGATTAAATTCAGTCTTCAAAGATTTCCTGGCCTTAACCCTCCTGTTGTCCTCGAGTCAAGGAAAGAAGGGAGGAAGAAGGAAGGTAGGAAGAAAGAAGGAGGGAAGGAAGAATGAAGGAAAGGAGGGAGGAAGGAAGGAAGGGAGGAAGAAGAAAGGAGGGAAGGAAGGAAGGTAGGAAGAAGGAAGGAAAGGAGGGAGGAAGGAAGGGAGGAAGAAGGAAGGAGGGAAGGAAGGAAAGAAGGGAGGAAGAAGGAAGGAAGGGAGGAAGGAAGGGAGGAAGAAGGAAGGAGGGAAGGAAAGAAGAAGGAAGGAAAGGAGGGAGGTATGGAGGAACGAGGGAAGGAAGGAAGGAAAGGAGGGAGGAAGGGAGGGAGGGAAGACAGAAGGAAGGAAGAAAGGGGGATAGAGGAAGGAAAGAAGGAAGGGAGGAAAGAGAGGAAGGAAAGAAAAAGAGAAGGAGGGAGGGAGGACAGACGGAAGGAAAACCAGACGGAGGTCAATTTGACCCGGGATGACGACATAAAGGTTAAAAAAGAAAAAATTCACTTTGATGCTTCAGTTCAGGTTGTAAAATAGTTAATTTTATTAGTATCTCAAGAATTATGAGCTTGTTAAATGATGATAATATGTTTATAAATCATATGAAGACAAATAGGAGGGTCCGCCACAGGAAGTGAAACGTTATGATATATTTCTGTCTTCCAAAAACCCAATAATGTGTCCAACACGTATCGAGCTGTGAGACTGACTAACAGCCACATTCACATAACTTCACATTGGCTCATCAATCCAAATATGAGTGCTTTCACCGTCAGTGTGTTCGGCTCGACTCTTCCGCTGCGGTAATGTTGCAATAACGGCCCATAAATCATCCGGCAGCTTTTCAGCGGCGGATACGGTGAATGTGTCGACACTTGTTCCAGTCAATGAGCTCCAAAAAAACCCCCATCATGTCTCAATTTGAATCTGGTAAATCCTCAGCGCTCCTTTGTTGACGTCAGCGGATAAAACGTTCAAGTGCTCCCTAGCTTCACCTCCCATGAAGCTGTGACGCAGTGTCTCCTAGACTGACGCCAGCACGGAGGCGCAAAATGCTCTTCAGCAAACCCCCCCCCCCTCCATCTCTTCATCTCCCCCCCTTTTCCTTCTGTAACTCAGCGTCGGCCCAGCAGCATTGTGCAGCTCTCAGAGGGGCCGTGAAGAAGAAGAAGAAGATGGCGCCTCTGGACCTGACCTCCACCGTCTGGAGTCGCATAGCTCCGACTCTCCCGGCCTGTCATAGTGATCTCTGGCCTTCGATTGTGTTGAATCTACCGGAGAGTTCAAGTGTAAACAGTCCTCTCTGTGTGCCTGTCCGCGGTGTTTAACAGATGGCAGTAACGCCTGGCACGGTCCAGTGTGAAAAGTGCACGTCTGAAAGCCCTTTTTTCCTGCGTTGTTTTCATCCGAATCCCCCCCCCCTCCTCTGGGTCAGTTAGCATGGGGAGAGTGCCAGCAGCTCTGAAATGGTTTGTTTAATTGGTTGAGTGTTTAAACAACGGATCCCAGAGCTGAGACCTCTCCCACACTGTGGTGTGAACTGCACGGTGAAGCTAATGAAGAAGCCTCCTCCATTTTATCTCTCTGCTCTGATGTCATCTTCAGCCACTTGACTCTCTCTTTTTCTCTGTCCCCCGTGCGTTCCTGTGTGTGTGTGTGTGTGTGTGTATGTGTGTGTTTGTCTGTGTGTGTGTTTTGTCTGTGTGTGTGTGTGTGTGTGTTTGTCTGTGTGTGTGTGTGTGTGTGTGTGTGTGTTGTTTTTTTCTGCGTGTTTCTGTGTGTGTGTGTGTGTGTGTGTGTGTGTTTGTGTGTGTGTGTGTGTGTGTGTGTGTGTGGGTGTGTGTGTGTGCGTGTGTGTGTGTTTTTCTGTGTGTGTGTGTGCATGTGTGTGTGTGTGTGGTTTTTTTTCTGTGTGTGTGTGGTTTTTTTTCTGTGTTTGTGTGTGTGTGTGTGTGCCTGTGCGTGTGTTTTTTTCTGTGTGTGTGTGTGTTTTTTCTGTGTGTTTGTGGGTGTGTGTGTGCGTGTGTGTGTGTTTTTCTGTGTGTTTGTCTGTGCGTGTGTGTGTGTGTGTGTGTGTGTGTGCGTGTTTTTTTCTGTGTGTGTCTGTGTGTGTGTTCCTGTGTGTGTGTGTGTGTGTGTGTGTGTGTGTGCTTGCATGTGTGTGTGTGTGCGTGTCCATTTGTCTCGCAGGTTTCAGTCCAGCAGGTCCCGATTAATTGCGTGATCAAGAGAGAGCAGGAGAAATGCATGGAGATGATCGCCTCGGACGATCCTGGGAACGATCTAGACTATGGTAGGTTATTATGAGTGTGTGTTTATTTAGCCTTTAACCTTCCACCCACCCCTCCACCTCCCCTCCATACTAAACACTATCTTGTACAGTATATGTCATAACAGTTTTTTAAACAAGAGCTAATTAATTTATAATAAAAAAAACCAAAAAACACAGAAATTAATAACAATAACATCTTCAGGGGTTTCCTACTAATGAGCAGAAGGTAATTCTACAAATTGTAGTTGACTCTGACCTGCTTCTCTGCAACGAGGGATGATTAGAAAGGCACAGTTTGCTTGTGTGTGTGTGTGTGTGTGTGTGTGTGCGTGTGTGTGTGTGTGTGTGTGTGTGTGTGTGTGTGTGCGTGTGTGTGTGTTAGAAAACAACGAGAAGCAGGGCCAACACAGACATTCAGCAAAGCAAATGAATTCTGAGGTTTCTCTCTGGGCGTCTATTTCCAGTCAGAGCCTTTAATTGGCAGCTTCCTCATGATGGTGATCCTTAAAATGAAAGTTGATCAGTGAGACAGTGACTGACATGCAACTCTCTGGCTGATTAGATGATGAATGAAGGAAGGGTGGGAGTGTGTGTGTGTTTGGTAGACTGTGAGAAGCTTTGGTGCCAATTCTCCCTCTTTAACACTTGTTTAGAGTATGTTTGGGTTTGGAGTGCAGAACTAGAAACACTGGGTCCGTCCCAACACACACACTCGTGGTCTTAAGCTCTTGAGAGTCGTGAGGTTGGAAAGATACACATAGCCACATGTCAAAGTAACAAGTATTAACCAATCACAGCACAGGATGGTGGGACTTGGCGACTTGGGGCTCTCTGTTAACCTTCCTGTTGTCCTAGAGTCAAGGAAGGAAGGGAGGAAAGGAAGGAGGGAGGGAGGAAGGGGGATGGAGGAAGGAAGAAGGAAGGAAAGGAAGGAAGGAAAGAAGGAAAGGGAGGGAGGGAGGGAAGAAGGAAGGGAGGAAAGAGAGAGGAAGGAAAGAAAGAGAGAACAAGGGAGGGAGGAAGGACAGACGGAAGGAAGGAAGGAAGGAAGGAAGGAAGGAAGGAAGGGAGGAAAGAAGGAGGGAGGGAGGAAGGAAGGACAGAAGGAAGGAAGAAAGGGCGATGGAGGAAGGAAAGAAGGGAGGAAAGAGAGAGGAAGGAAAGAGAGAAAAGGAAGGAAGGAAGGGAGGAAAGAAGGAACAGTCAAAACAGACGGGGTCAATTTGACCCGGGAGGACGACACGAAGGTTAAACTCTCCTTCACTGTCACCATAAGACATAAGAGGCAGTATGAAAGCCCCAAAAAAAGCCCATAAACCCTAAAAAGTGGGAGTTTTCCTGCTTTACCTGATGGCTAGTACTACATGCTTGCATCAAAGTGTAGTTTATTACAGGTAATACTAAAACAAATAAAAATTGAACAGAGCAGAAAACAATGAAGTATTAAAATATGAGCAAATATCCTCATCAGACAGAGGGAATTAGAAATAAGGGCCTCTCCCTGATATAAGCATGTTTCCAATAAAGGCCTGGTACCCTCTGCAGTTGAGGTAAATAATGGCTGCTGTTAGTTTTCAGGAAGTACAGTACCATGCTTTTTATGTTTTGGTCATGTATGGCATATACTGTTATAATGTTGGATGCATATCAGCCTTTAAAAGCAGGAAAACACAACACTTATGATGCCTTATAATGATATATTACAATATTCACTATCCAAGACGATATCTATAAAATATCACAATATCGATATAATATTGATGTATTGATCAGCCCTAATTAAAATAGTGAATAATAATCAAACTTAAATACATAAAAAATCTTTGTTTGACTTCTCTCTGATTTCCCTTTTCTAAGACTTTGTGGTCTCTACTCTTTTTCCTTTGTTTATGTCTTTATTTGTTGGCAGGAATTGATGATTTTATATATTTCCATCAACAATAAACATCCACAGTAGCAAACACCAAAACACAGGCTGAGCAGCTTGATGTAATTGCCAATAATTAGATTTTTAGTATTAAAAAAGAAAAGATTCTTCCATCTAACTCATATTGAAGACTCACATTTCAGAATCCAGAAGAGTATTTTAAAGATCTGTGATTTTTAAGTTAATGATAAATGAGTCACAGATTGATCTGTTATCCCAAAATTGAACATGTTATCTGTGTCCCTGTTGTGTCCTCAGGGTGTCCGTGGATGTGGGACAACCTGACATGTTGGGAACCCGCCAAGTTCGGTGAGGTGGTCGAGATGAACTGTCCCGAACTCTTCACGTCACTTCAGTTCATGGCAGAAGAAGAATTTGGTCAGTTAATTGTTTTAATGATTCATCGACATTTTGGAGGAGGCTTGTTTAACGCTTACATACTGTTAAGGCTCAAATTTGATCCATTTATTACATTTGACAGCAGTAAAAACACCCTATACACATTTCTTTAACCAGACTTTTCCTAATGTGACCCACTGTATATACAAATGTAAATAAAGTGCATTATTATTTTAATTTTGTGCAGCTGATGCAGATTTTTATATACTACTTATTATACTTATTACTTTCCTCCTTCCTTCCTTCCTTCCTTCCTTCCTTCCTTCCTTCCTTCCTTCCTTCCTTCCTTCCTTCCTTCCTCCCTTCCTTCCTCCCTTCCTTCCTTTCCTTCCTTCCTCCCTTTCTCCTTCTCTCTTTCTTTCCTCCCCCTACCTTGCTCCCTTCCTTCTTTCATCTGTCCTTCTTTCCTTCCTTCCTCCCTTCCTTCCTTTCTCCCTCTCTCCTTCTCTCTTTTTTTCCTCCCCCTACCTACCTCCCTTCCCTCTTTCATCTGTCCTTCTTTCCTTCCTTCCTCCCTTCCTCTTTTCCTTTCTCTCTCCCTACATCATCCCTCCCTCCCTCCTTACCTTCCTTCTTCCTTCCTCCCTTCCTTCCTTCATCCCTCCCTCCATTCCTTCCCCCCTCCCTCCCTCCCTTCCTTCTTCCTCCCTTCCATCCTTCCTTCCTTGATTCGAGGACAACAGGAGGGTTAATGATCTCATGACTGCAAAATCAGACAATTAAAATACAACAAAATACCAAACAATAAGATAAGATAAAAAGATAAAAATGTGCAGTCCTCACTTCTCCACAGGGTTATTTTTAGGTTTGTGTGTTGAAAGCATTCACAATGAAGTCTGAGAAGACTTTTAGGAATACTAATGCATATTGAGTGATTGCTTTTGGTGGAAAACAAATATATTTCAAAGGTCTACTGTAGCGTTCCTGCAAGCAATAACCTTAATTTGTTGGATTTGACTCCAGCTCTCAGTGCAATGAGTCTCTAAAGGTCTGCTTCCCTTCCTGACTGTCTGCAGCGCTAGAAATAAGTTTGCCTCCGTCTGTGTTTGCCGTAATCAAATAAAGTGTCTGAACTGTGTCTACAGAGATGGGGATTGTGAGCCGGAACTGCACCGAGTTCGGTTGGTCGGAGACTTTTCCTCACTACGTCGACGCCTGTCTGTTCGAGGAGTCAAACACAACTAATCCGGTCAGTGAATGACTCTGTGTGTCTGCAGCTTTAACCTTTGTGTCGTCCTCCCGGGTCAAATTGACCCCGTCTGTTTTGACTGTTCCTTCCTTCCTCCCTTCCTTCCTTCCTTCCTTCCTTCCTTTCTTCCTTCCTTCTTTCCTCCCTTCCTCCTTCTCTCTTTCTGTCCTCCCCCCTACCTCCCTACCTTCCTTCTTTCCTCCCTTCCTCTTTAACTTTCTCCCTCCTTCCTTCCTTACTTCCTTCCTTCCTTCCTTCTATCCTCCCTCTTTTCCTTTCTCCCTTCCTTCCTTCCTTCCTCCCTCCCTTCCTCCTTTTCTTTCCTCCCTTCCTCTTTTCCTTCTTTCCTACCTTCCTCCCTTCCTTCTTTCTTTTCCTCCCTCCTTTCCTCTCTTCCTTCCTCCCTTCTTTCTCTCCTTCTTCCTCTTTTCCTTTCTCCTCCTTCCTTCCTTCCTTCCTCCCTTCTTTCTTTCCTTTCCTCCCTCCCTTCCTTCCTCCCTCCCTTCCTCCTTTCCTTCCTTCTTCCTCCCTTCCTTCTTTCCTTCCTTCCTTCCTCCTCCCTTCCTCCCTTAACTCGAGGACAACAGGAGGGTTAATGAGAAGAGTTTTAAACATTATCTTCACTGAGTGTTATTTGTGTGTTTCTATTACAGAAGATGTACTTCGTGTCGGTGAAGGCTCTTTACACTGTGGGTTACAGCACGTCTTTGGTCTCCCTCACCACTGCTATGGTCATACTGTGCAGATTCAGGTGAGATTTACCCGAAAAACTGAATATACCCTAAATGTCTTTTGCCTTGAAATATGATGAAGTGACCCAAAATGCACAAAAACTTAAAATGTTACACTTTTGTATAGGTGCTATAATATTTTGTTTCTATTGACATGTCTTTACATAATAGATAGATAGATAGATGGATAGATAGATAGATAGATAGATAGATAGATAGATAGATAGATAGATAGATAGATAGATAGATAGATAGATAGATAGATAGATAGATAGATAGATAGATAGATAGATAGATAGATAGATAGATAGATAGATAGATAGATAGATAGATAGATAGATAGATAGATAGATAGATAGATAGATAGATAGATTAGGGTTAAACCACACTGCTCATTTTCTATGTCAGAACTATACATTTTGCTTCATTGTATGGAAAGCACGCTATATAAATAAAGTTATTATTATTATCATCACTATCATTATTATTACAGTAATCCATGTCAAATGTTAATTAGAAGTTAATCTACATGAGAAATACAGAAACTAACTGGTTATAAAGAAAAAAGCTAAAAACGCACCTCTTCACTTTAGCCTGTTATCAGCTTTACTGTCAGTCATCTTCACACTGATGCAATACTGAACTTCCTTTAAAAATACTTTATTTATTGTCATCATTTCATTTTATACGTCGTGCTACATAGTGATGACAACATGACAAGTGTCACCCAGTAATACAACATAATAATTCAATAATATAGCAGATAGTTAAAGTGAATTAATAACAATATTTACAGTACAGATTTTAATTATTACACTATATTGTTGTCATTTGAAATTAATAGAAACATTCAGAAAATATTTAAATAAATGAATTTTAAAAAATGTTTTATTTTACTTGATTTTATATATTCTATTTATTCTACTTCTTAGCTGCTTTTACTACATACCATTTTTACTATTTTCAATTATTGCTTTTTTAAAATCTTCCATCTTATATTACATGAATGTTTCTTTATCTTTTTTTCTTTCTTTGTTCTTTTTTAAACGTTGTTTTATGTTCATTTTAGGCCCTTTTAATGTAAAGCATTTGTATGTAATTTATTTAATTGTAAAAAAAAACCTTTGAGCTGCATTTCTTGTATGAAACTACAATAGTTATTATTATTATTATTATCATTATTATTATAATCATCTGCTTAAAGCGATCAATTTGTCCCAGACAGACAGATGTGTTCACTATAAGTGGATTCTGTATTATATTCCTGCAACCTCAGCTTTTATGTGTTAACTAATACTCTAATTATAACTACTCAGTAATCAGAGGTGTTAAAGGTGTTTATGAATTGAGCTTATTGTTCCTCCTGCATGCTGAGCTTTGTTTTTTAACGTGCTTGGTTTCTGCTTCGCTCCACAGGAAGCTGCACTGTACCAGGAACTTCATCCACATGAACCTATTTGTGTCGTTCATCTTGAGAGCTATTTCTGTCTTCATCAAAGACGGCGTGCTGTACACCAAGGAGGACAGCGATCACTGCTTCATACACACTGTGAGTAACACTAAAACGATCACTGCTTCATACACACTGTGAGTAACACTAAAGCGATCACTGCTTCATACACACTGTGAGTAACACCAACACGCCTGCACACGGGCGGAAAGATGGAGATTCTCCCGTTACTGTACCGATCACAACGCAGAATATTCTATACATCTTCTATCACTCTTAAATCCTCCTGTTGTCCTCGAGTCAAGGAAGGAAGGATGGGAGGGAGGAAGAAGGAAAGGAAAGGAGGAAGGGAAGAAGGAAGGGAGGAAAGAAAAGAAGGATGGGAGGGAGGAAGAAGGAAGGAAAGGTGGGAGGGAGGAAGGTAGGGAAGAAAGAGAGAAGGAGGGAGGGAGGGAGGGAGGGAGGGAGGGAGGGAGGGAGGAAGGAAGGAAGGAAAGGAGGAAGGAAAGGAAGGAAGGAAGGAAGGAGGGAGGAAAGAAGGAAAAAAGGTAGGAAGGAGGGAGGAAAGACGGAAGGAAGGAAGGAAGAAAGGGGGATGGAGGAAGGAAGGAAGGGATGAAGTTAGGGGGGAGGAAAGAAAGAGAGAAGTAGGGAGGGATGAATGAAGGAAGGAAGGAAAGGAAGGAAGGAGGGAAGGACAGAAGGAGGGAGGGAGTAAGGAAGGAAGGAAGAAAGGGGGATGGAGGAAGGAAAGAAGGAAGGGAGGAAAGACAGAGGAAGGAAAGAAAGAGAGAAGGAGGGAGGAAGGACAGACGGAAGGAAAGAAGGGAGGAAAGAAGGAACAGTCAAAACAGACGGGGTCAATTTGACCTGGGAGGACAACAGGAAGGTTAATTTTCTCTCTCGTCGCTCTCTCTTTCCTCCCTGAAGCTGGAGTGTCGAGCGGTGATGATCTTCTTCCATTACTGCGTCCTCTCCAACTACTTCTGGCTGTTCATCGAGGGTCTTTACCTCTTCACGTTACTGGTGGAGACCTTCTTCCCTGAAAAGAGATACTTCTACTGGTACATCATAATCGGCTGGGGTGAGAGATCTGACATCAAACGCATCGTAGGAACACTAAATGAGCTTCTGGGTGTGATTCTGATATGAAATTGTTAATTTTTAATTTTTGTTTCTTTCTTTTATGACGACAACAGGAACCCCAACAGTGTGTGTGACCATCTGGGCGGTGCTGAGGCTGCACTTTGATGACACTGGGTAGGTTATTGTTAGGGAATTTTCCATAACTAATATACACTGGGTCAAACTAGGCTTTGCGGTCATAGCAAGGCCACACCAAATATTGGGTTTAGACCAGGCGGGGAGTTCTGGTCCTCTGAAATGATGCGAACGTGGAAGTAACTTAAAACTGCATTCTATCAAAAGGCCACCAGGGGGCGACCGTTTTGGTGTCAAAAGGACTTCCGTCTCTATACAAGTCAATGGAGAATTCACCAACTTCTCACTTGATTTCTAACCTCAGTAAACATTTTCAAAATGTGTTTATGGTCTCAATCGCTAGTTTAAAGCCTTCTTCAATGCAGTATGATGTTCATTTGGGACATTTTGGCCTCCCTGATTTTATATGTGACGATAAAGCAGGGTATGCATTAGGGCGTGGCTACATCGTGATTGACAGGTTGATTGGTTCACAGGTTCAGGAGGGCGCCTCATGCTCCTCCTGATGCCCATATAAGTAGAATCCGTGTTTTTATTTTTCCCAGCATGCACCTGAAATTTTCAAGATGGCGCTGCTCAGATCCGATACTATTCGCTTCCAAGCAGCAGTCCACAAACCAATGGGTGACGTCACGGTCCCCTTGAGATAGTGGTGAGCAGTGAGGCTGCTCCTTTTGGGGAAAACAGGAGGCATTCTGATAGTGTTGCTATAGCAGCCGAGGTCAGATATGTGTTTGACTGTTTTCCCTGAATGGGGTAAAGGTAACTGGAGTCAGAGGTTTGATATAGTGTTGGATGTAGGACAAAGGTCCTGAGTGAGGTCTAAGAAATGTTTTGTCTATAGACCAGTAGACTAAATTCTGTATATTGCAGATGTGGTGGATCTATCCATATTTGGGCATGGCTCAACCTTGGGCATTATCTGTGTGGTTTAAAGTCTATCCCCGGAGGAGAGAAACTTCAGAATTGAAGGGAGCATCAGAACATAACGTGTACTGATCATTCATTCATTCCTCCTTGATCAAGTAAATAAACCTTTTCAATGCAAGACATCCTGGACTCCTGTCTACTCTCTCCATTGATGTATGGGCTGCATAATTAAAATCTCTATCATTTATGAGCTGCAGAATTGTATTTATATTCCCTTGTGGAAGATTGTCTGTTCATATCCTGAATTTCTTCTCTTTTTTTTTTTTTGCCTTGCAGCTGTTGGGACACGAATGACAACGCTGCCATCTGGTGGGTGATCAAGGGACCGGTGCTGGCTTCCATTATGGTGCGTTATCTGTTGTCTGTTTGAGAATGAATGAGCAATGCTTCTTTTATTTCTCTCGCTTTCTATTTTTCTGTACTTTGTTTTTATAATTGTATGTTTTAATATTTTTACTATTATTGGGTTTCATTTTAATTTCTTAAATTGCATGTTTTTATGTTTTTTTGTGTTTCCAATTCTTACTGTTAAATGTTTGTTTTATGTAAAGCACATTGAGTTGCCATTGTGTGTGAAATGCGCTATATATAAATAAAGCCTTGCCTTTTACAGAGATTTGTTGTTCATTTGTGATGACTTTCTTTTTCTTTCATTGCCTTTTTTTTTCTACAGATCAACTTTGTGCTCTTCATTGGTATAATCGTCATCCTCGTCCAGAAGTTACAGTCTCCAGATATCGGAGGAAATGAATCCAGTATTTACCTGTAAGTAAAAGTCAGCTGTATCTTTGCTGCCTGAGATTATAAAAAGTGTACATAAATGTTTTGAGACAGAATATTGTCAATATTATTATTATTATTATGGCCCCAAATTGTTTAGCAGGCTGCTGGTAAAGATCTTAAACATCTACCTTTTTAATTTTGCCTTAAAATAAATCACTTAAAGTCTTTCTGGCTTGCATATTTTATTAATCTTACTGAAATATTACAGTTTGTTTATTTTCTTTTTCTTCTTAGTTTTATTGTATTTGTATTGTAAAATAGATAAATATATTAATATGAGTCTTATTATTATTACTATCATCAGGAGGTTGGCTCGCTCCACTCTGCTGCTGATTCCTCTGTTCGGGATCCACTACACCGTGTTTGCCTTCTCGCCCGAGAACGTCAGCAAGAGAGAGCGTCTGGTGTTCGAGCTCGGCCTCGGATCTTTCCAGGTGACCCAATTCTCCATCAAAGAGAAATCTTACAAACTGCAAAAATGCAACTAGACTGCCAGTAAAGGAGAAATACGTATAATATTAGACTTGATTTAAAGGTTTTTTGCTTTCAAGTCTTTAAGTTTTGATCAAATCCTGAAACTCTAAAAACAAAACATGCAGCTTTGGACTGAAAATGCTTAAATGTGTCATTTTAATAGTCAGCATCCAGACCTGAAAGACTCGCAAAGACATTTTTAATTTACATTTGATGACTTGCAGGGGCTGCATATGTAAAGAACATGTAAAAAGTAAGAAACGGTCTATAAAAAATACAGATCTAGACTCTCAATAATAATAAATAATAGAGTTTTGATGCCCAAACCGTTTATTTCCATATCAGGGTAATTTCCCAGTATGGCATACAGTAGTAGTAGTAATATTAAGTCCTGACAGAAGCGGATCTAGAACATTTTTAATGGGGGGGTCAGGCTGGATGAAGTGAAGATAATACCTCATGCAACATTTAAATAACTGTTTGCATGAAGCCCTGATGACTCCATACTTGACTTGTACCTCACCTTAAGAACCCGAGTCCCAAAAAAGCTCTAACATTAGTCATATAATGAGACTTTTCTATGGTTAGGGTGTCATTAAATATACATTTTACAAGACAAGACAGATTATACCTCACATGTTTAATGGATCTGAAGTAAATCATTAAAACAAATCCTCACTTGCACTTCTGGATGTTTTGTATTCATGTGTTAGAAATGGTTTCAGGTTGTTTTTTGTCTAACGCTCGGACCCTCTGTCACCTTTCAGGGCTTCGTGGTGGCCGTCCTCTACTGCTTCTTGAATGGAGAGGTAAACCTCCTTTAAAATATTTACTCACACTATCACATAATTTTTTTACTGAATGCACAATTTGAATGAAAACAGAATCAGCATTTATCTGTAGGAGTAGATTAGCTTTGAGATGTAAATAAATTGATCTGAAACTTTAATTGTGTAATTATTGTACGATACAAGTGAGGCTCATTATTTTCAGTTTGCCAATTTATTCATTCTGATTATTGCAAAACAAGTGCAAATCCTCCCTGTTAGTCTATTTGCACTATTAAAGGTTGTAAATCAGTCAGTGTGATGCAGTCTTCTCTCTCTGAAGTCGGCTGGGTAAAGAGCACTTATGACTCTTCTGTGTTTTCACAGTTATTTACTTACTCAGAGGGAGTCTGGCACATAATTAGAAGCTAATTTGCATTTTTCTCACCATTTATCTTTTCATTATCTAATACTTGAAAGCATTTTCTGAGCTCAGCGTCTTCTTAAGGCAGGAAACGCAATATATTTTGGTTGTGTAGGGAAGCACAATGTGTAACAAATGTGGGAAAAAATCGTATTTCTCAATAAAAAAACAGCAAAAACTGAAAACAATGAGCCTTCAGGGTTTCACAATTGTTTAAGTCTGTCTTAAATGAATAGTCAGTTGTACATATGAACATTGAAACAGGTTTTTCTTGCTGTAATCATTTCTCCTGTTCATGCTGACCACTCATAATACACTCATAATAAAAGTGATGGGGGTCTCCTCTCTTCCAAAGTAACCTTCCCAACCCTGCCTGTTTATACTGACTATTAAAAGATGCACTTAAAAATGTAAGTGATGGGGAACTAAAGTAGTCCCTCCTCCTGTGCAAAAATATCAGGCTTCAGCTGTCGAGGTTAGTCAAATCAAGTGAATATTTTATATTTCATCTACTTGATTTGACTCATTTGGACGGCTGAAGCGTCATATTTTTGCACAGAAGGAGGGACTACTACTTTATTTCCCCATCACTTACATTTTTAAGTGCATTTGGGATTTTTTAATAGTCAGTATGAACAGGCAGGGTTGGGAAGGTTACAGATTACTAGTTACTCTATTTAACATGTAATAAGTAATGTAACTGTTTCAATTACTTAATCAAAGTAATGTAACTTATTACATTTGATGACTTTTCTAATTTTCTAACCAATGTTTTCAGCTGTTAGGGTAAATGTTCCCTCCATCTGTCCTTCCTTCCTTCCTTCCGTCCTTTCTTCATTCCTTCCTCCCTTTCTTCCTTCCTACGTTCTTTCCTTCTTTCCTTCCTTCAGTCCTTCCTCCCTTCTTTCCTTCCTTCCGTCCTTCCTTCCTTCCATCCATCTGTCCTTCCTTCCTTCCTTCCTAAGACCTAAGATCAGCTGTTAGGGTAAATGTTCCCATTAAGCACCAAAATCTAAGTCCAGTTGTTTTTCATGGATACTGACATGATTTATAAGGGAGATCATTTCTTATAAAGCAACATTTATCTCTCATTTGAAAATGTATTCATTAGTTCATGTAGATTTTGGAATATAAAATAAAGATATTTGATGAATAAAGTGGGTTTAATTGGTACTGTGACTCCATTTAAGCTCATGTGTGCTCCAAATAAGCCCACATCATGATTTATTTACTAAATATACAAAAAATATTGATTTCAAAGAATTAAAAACAGCAATATATGTATTCAGTAACATGTTAAATATTAAAAAATTAGGAAAAAATCCTCCTGAGTAAAATCTTAAAGGTCTGACTTCAGATGTAACCTCCTTTGTAATCATCAACAATTTCATCAGTAACTGTAATTTAATAGATTACAGTTACATTTATTGTGTAATTAAACTACATAATGCTGTTACATATAACTATTTACTCCCCAATACGGTGATTACAGCAAAGAAAAACCTGTTATAATGTTCATTTTGATCACCTGACTGTTTTAAGACTTGACTTGAAAAACTGTGAACTTGTCCTTTAAGTAGCAGACAGAGTTAGAGTGAGACTGAGGGACAGTGAGCTTGTCTCTTTCCAGCGAGGTCCATTAATAATGACCTTGTGAAGTATCTCCCTCAAGGTGCAATCGGAGATCAAGAGGAAATGGCGCAGCTGGACGGTGAACAGGTACTTTGCTGTGGACCTGAAGCACCGGCACCCGTCGCTGGCGAGCAGTGGGGTGAACGGGGGCACGCAACTGTCCATCCTCAGCAAGAGCAGCTCGCAGATCCGCATGTCCAGCCTGCAGGCGGAGAACCCAGCAACCTGAACCACGTCGCCGGGGACGACGCATCCAGCAACGCCAACACCACCACCACCTCTGGACCCAACGCCGCCAAACCAACAACGCCAACCCTCGTCCCAATGACCAGCCTCACCAACCCTTTCTTTAACCCGTACCCGAACCCTTACCCGGAAGAAACCATGATGGAAACCCAACTCAACTCCACCGATCCAGAACAGCCTCTAGTCTGATCCTCTTTTAACCCCCGAAAACACAACTGAACCTGAATGTCAGACACCAAATAATGGAGTGAAAAAGGGCATGATTATGGAGTCCAGTGTGTGTCTCGTGTATATCTGGACTGAAACATACAGAAGAAGTATTTGTATATATCGTATTAGTGTTAAAAGTTAAAAATCTGGTGCTACAGTATCAGCCGTGTAGCACAGAAGGACCAGTTTTAATACTGCAGCTAGGAGAGCTCCGTGTGCCCTCGAACGTGATCATTCCAGTCTGTCTGAGGAAGAGAAGTTTTTACATTTGTCCTCAAGTTTCTCCCTTATCTCAAAATGTATATTAGACTATGAAGATATGCTGTATTCCTCTTTTGAATACAGACATCACAGCTGCTGTGCCATATGATATGACTTCATCTTCAGACTGGGCATCTAATGTAAATACCTTAAAAAGGACCAGTGTGTGGGATTTAGTGACATCTAGTGGTGAGGTTGCAGATTACAGTTATAATTTTATTTAGTAGATGATTTTTATCCAAAGCATCTGAAAGTTTATACAACATAAGCAGGGATTTAGTCAGAAGAGAACAAGGTGAATAAGTGCCATAAAGCTAAGTTTGAGTCTGATAGGATGTAAGTAGGTTTTTAGTTTTACCCTTACATACTGTTCAGGGTCTAAATTGACCCATTTTTACATTGAGAGAGGAAGAAAAAACACCTTAAAGACTTTAATTTTAGCCAGAAATTTGACTTTTCCTAATGTGACCAAGATTATACAAAAACTGAAATCTTTTTGCAGATTTCTGTTGAGTATTTGACAAAAAATGTCAAAAAAACCACCCTTCAAAAATACTGTTCATTCAAATTTAATATCACTGATTGAAAGCGTTATGTTCTCCAGTGTTATATAACATTGGACCATTATATTAATAATGACTGATGAAGTATTGATGAATGATTTGTGCTTCTGAAATCATGTATAGATACTAATTATGAGTCGATACTGTGAAATACCTGAACATCTGAATACCACTACCCTCTGCTTTTAAGCATTTAGGAGAACCCAGTCTCTGATTTGTCCATTCTGGACCACTGTAGAAACATGTGGATATAAAGGACTCATTCTAAAGTAATGAAAACAGGATGATTCTCATTTTCAGGCGATGAAACACAAACTAAAACAATTTTATATTCCATTTCTGCCAAGTTCATTCTGCTAGATGCCACTAAATTCTTCACACTGCACCTTTAAAAAGGGGGGCTCAGTTTACTTTGTTAAGTTTGAGAGGATAACCCAGCTTGGACTCAGAGGCAACTAATTTATATCAGAAAACTTGAGTTATAAACTTTAGGGGGCAAGGGAAGGAGGCTCTAATGAAAAGACACTGTTATGTTGAATTATGGGAAATGTAGGATCTAGTGTTATTTTAGAGCTCGCCTCACATGTGGGACTAAAAAAAATCAGGATATCTCGGCGTCTGCTGCTTCAATTTTGACCGTCCTTATTTGAATCTGTCTCTTGTGAGTAACCCCGACTTTATGAAGGTGCAGCACTGAATAGCTGGAGTGTTTCTCTTTAAGACAGGCGACTGACTAATGTACAGAAAACACCTTAAATGAAAAGTTTTGAATATGATCTGCTGTTTAAGGAATAAGGGGTTTGGACTTTTTACTCCCTTATCACTGTTATGGATTGGGGATAAAAGGGTCTACTGGACTTTTATGGATTAGACATTTCCTCCTCAGTTGGATCAGTTTCAGTGCAGAAAAAGACCTTTTAAGCACTCTCAATGTACGTACAGTGACTGTATATGAAAGCTCAGTATTATTTCCCAGTCATGCGTGACTAATGTTAAACAATATTGAAGAAAAACAGACTTGAGGGATGAAAATTTTCACTTGGATCCAACCTGGTGAAACCTGGAGAAGAAGGAGTATTTATGAGAAGAGGACATTTTCTAAAAGTTGTGAGAATTGCCAAAAAAGAAATAAAGAAAGAAAGAGATGTGTGGACAGTGCTGAGGTTTGACGACTACGACCATAAAAACACAAACCTCCTTTTTAAAATCTCAGCACTGGAAGAGGAAGAAGACGCCTCGGAGTTCGGTGCGTCTGTAGTTTCAAACAGCCGTTAGTACAGAAAATGTCAATGAAAACAAACTCATAACGAAAACTGTCATGAGTTCACCTGCTTGCATGAAATTGCATTTATCGTCCAAGTGGTTTTGTTTACAGATTTATTTCCTTTTTTTCCTTTTTTTTTTTGGTGAGAATTCAGTGTTAAATTTGTAAGATGGATTTCTTAACAGCTTCTTTTTTTCCTTCATGAACTTTTTCAGTATTTAGTAACTTTTTTTTTCTTTCAGGCTGTCGTTGAGGCGTCTCGCTGTAATACTGATTTTCTTGTTACTTTTTTTTAAACAAAAGCAGAGCCTCTTCGACAGCCTCCTGCAGGAAGTTTCAACATCGGACTGGTCTAAAAGTGAAAGGTGTGGAGGTGTAGTAGACCATAGGTAAAAAAAAGCATAACAGCACTTCAAATTTTCTACGATATAACATTTCCTGATATTGTTTCTAAAGATGTTTAATTTGAAGAGATGAGGGGTTTCTCTTCAATCTAATCACCTGAAAGTATATACAGTACATCTCCTGTCTTTCTGCAGTGGTGTTTGCTCTCTTTATGCTTGAAAACGACCACAGAGAGGGAGACTTTTAACTCGAGGGTAATTCTCTTATTCCAAAGACGAATTAATCGACTCCTCACTGAGTTTTTTTTTGCACGGCCGTATCTGTTTGCAAAAGGTTTCGTTAGCTTTTGCAAATGATGTCACTGCAGATGTTTTTCCCCTTTGGTCTGACTCGACTATCCTTTGAATCCCCAACGTTCGACTCTACTTTGTGTCTCCAAAAGTGCCTTTAAGCACAAAACAACTATGTTGACTTCTGTTGATGTTACGGTAGTATATATATAGTAGTAGTATATATATATATATATCTCAAAAAAACGAAACTGCAAAGTAAAGAAAATGGTTTAACAAAGTGCTTTTATCATGCTTAAGACTAAATCAGTATTTTAAACCTGGAGGCCTTCAAAGTACTTTAACTCGTCTTTGTTTAAGATGAGCAGAACATACGACCGATTAGTGTTTTAAATAAAGCAGTGCTACAGTATATTAGCTCAGTAAGTCAATATACAGTACACTATTTTACATGCACACAATAATTAATATGTTTTAGTTGTTTTTTTTAGTTTCCCAGACATATCCTTTAATTTTTCTCTATTTGCAGGAAAACTACTGGATAGTATAACGTCTCATGCACCTGAACCACCAGAGAAGTTTCTTTATATTCTTATTATTCTTCTACTTTGCAGCAGCTGCATCCTAAATTGTTATTGTCCAATTTCTCTTTTCTGCTATGACAGAAATAATTTGGTCTTAGCTGCAACAATAAAAAACTTAAATTGGATTGAAGTGGATTTAAAAAACACAAGGAACTAGAAAACTTCCAAAACAACAACCAACGCATGAATTGTTTCATTAGTTTAATGGATATATTTGCAGGTTATTTCCCCCGAACAATAATAATTTATGACTGACAATTATAGTAAAAAAATCACATATGCTATGAGTTCAGTATTATAGTTGAATGTTGTGTTTTTCTCCTCATCAGTTTGAAGTCATCCAATAAGCATGAATCTGGTCATTTGCAGGTATAAAAAGATGTGTATCAGACAAAAAAGGATACATAGTAATGAGATAAAGACAAATATATACGCCACAAAAATCAGGATTCAACAGAAAAGCAGTTGTAAAATCAAGAATAACATTATTAATACAGTAGCGTCAAAGATTTTATCCTATAAAAACAAACCAAGAGCCGTCTAAAAGCATAATAAATAACAAAAACAATAACTTAAGGTGACATATAGATACATTAAATTGTTAAATAAAACATTACACTTTATTTGACATTACTTTTATCTGTCTATGATGGTTTGAAGTCTGTTTAAAAGCTGTAACCTCACTGTGTGGAAGATTATTTCACTTATTTTATTGTAATATGATTTAATCTCTTTTTTTGAGCACATTAAGGACTTTTTTATCAGTGTTGGATTAAAATGTACATGTATATATTTTTATTTCAATCTCCATTTTTAAGCCGACGTAGACGAGAAGTCCTTAAAGCTGCTAGAATTCATATTTTAATATCAACAATGCTGCAGCAACAACTCGACCTGCTCAGCACCAATCAGCAGACAATGATAGAGACTAGCTGGTGAACAAATTAGAGCATTTAGTGGCATAAGAGCCATATATTATCCTTTTTTATTATTATGTGGGATGTGGAAAATGATAAATATCAATTTAAAAGGTGATAATATGTCAGAATTATGTTCACATGTTGTTTCTGATACAAGTGTCCAAAAAACAACAACAAAAAGAGTAAATGAAGGTTTAAAGTGCTCAGAAAAATTGAAATTTGAACATCAAAACTCCATATAATAGATAGATTATGTGCCATGTAAACAGTTAAAGAATGGCTGCTAATGAACCTTTTGGTGAGGTTATTTTTTGTCTACATGTGACAAATATTTAAACAGCTTTTCAATGACTTTACTTGTTTCTAATTAGACACCAAAAAAACAGTCACTGAAAAATTGCTGCAACTATCAATGAATCTGTTGATTTGTTATTTTTGGTTTATAACATGTCAAAAAAATGTCTTGTTTTATCCCGACCAACAGTCCACAACACAAATATATTTAGTTTAACTATTATAAAAGGACTAAAGAAAGCAGAAAACATTCACTTTTGACAAGCTGGAAACAGAAATTCTTTAAAAGGATTACTCAAAATTGCTGAATCGACTAATCTTCACAAATAATAATAACATTTATAAAACTTTAGCCCAGTTTCACATGTATCTTGACCTGCAGATGACTAACTCCACGCTTACTGGGAGTCAAAAGGCAAAGACAGATATGAAGGACTGACCGGAAACTGTACTGTGCTGTTGTTCTGCAATAATAACAACGGTGTAGTTCCAACAGCAGCCACCAGGGGGCACTGTTTCATCTCGTGATGTTTTAGGGGGGAAAGGGCTGGACAATCACCACCTGCTCTCTGGTTCAGTTGAATGTTAAGTCGGGTTCATCACAGACAATCTCACCGGGTCATGAGCCTAATTCTTATTTTTATTATTTTTTGCTTCCGTATTTATAAATTTGAATTATTTCATTTAAGTGTTAATAAGGGGAGTTGGAGCCTTATATTGCCAGTACTATGTTGATGTCAGACAAAGATGTTGCTATTATAATTATAATAATAAATATTCATTTGAACCTGTTGTTTTTTGAAATATGAAGTAGTTAGTTGAAGTGTTTAAAAAGAAAAAAAAGAAAAGAAAAAAAAAAGGTCTGTAGCCAACCTTTTGTGACTAAAATAAACTGCAGTTTTAAATGTGCGAGACAGAAACGAGCTGCCAACGTTACGTACCTTGTAAATGGAGTTTTTCTGTGGTTCAAAGTGAATAGCTGTCATTTCAACAAAAAAAAAAAAAAAAAAGGAGAAGAAAAAAAAAAACTTTAAAATGTGATAATTGATCTCATATTTCTATTTCTTTTCATGGTGATCGTGTTTGCTCTGTACTCTAATAGGCTGATGCATGCGTGTTAAATCATTTTTTTTGATCTCATGTCAACAAGCAGATCACAAGAGAGGGTCGAGCTTTCAGGCCGTTAAGAGGAACTGAGCTGTGTCCGGGTTTTGTTATATTTGGGGTTTTTAAATGCAAAGAATAAGCTAGAGAAACATATTGGATTTCAACTGTGAACGATTTATTAAAATTGTAGCTCTTGTGCCATCAAGACCCGTGAATACTTTTCCTTTGAATGTTAATCTTTCCAGAGGTTCAATGACATGAGGGAAAGTGCCATAAAGAAAACTGCTGAACTTCTTTTACTTTCTACTTGTTTTTCCTTTCTTAGCATGACAAGAAAATTAGTTTTAAGTGTTTTTTTATTTCTTTTTAGCTTTTTTTTTTAATGGTGTTTATCTTTATTGAATTGCTTCACTGTATCAATTGCCTGTTTGAATCAGTTAACGGGTCATTTGTGGGGTTTTAAAAATGGGGCTCAGCAGTCTGTGTACTGATGGCTGAATGTAAAACTTTTAAAAAAGCACTCTGCTGTGAGCCTGCTTCTGTCTGCTCATGAGCTTTCATTTGATCTCTTTCACTGCACAGTGCACCATTTTATCTTATTTCGGTGTGCACATTAGAAGGGTTTTTTTGTACATTATGGAATATCGACAATAAATGTTTTTAACTTGTTGGCTCAATAGTGTCGTGTGTTAATGTTAGAATTATTTAGACTTCCTGTACAGCTTTGACAATAAAGCTGGCTGTCTTTTTTTTTTCTTATTGCCTGTAAATCCAATGAAAAAACCAAAACTCATGTTACAATCCAACAACACTTGTCCTGATTTTAAAAACATTGACATCTTAGTAGTGATAAATTAGAGGTATATTTAAAAAAAGAAAGGCTCAGTAATTTTATAAAACTCCAATTGTGGATCTGGATTAAAGGCCTCACTTTAGCATTTAAAACTGAACATTTTTGCAGCGAAATAAATACATTTCAATGTATTTGCTCAGGGCTCAGTTGCTGCCCCAAGCAAAAGAGTTTAAGTTCTTCGGTGTCTTATTCACTAGTGAGGGTAAGATGGAGCGTGAGATTGACAGACGGATCGGTGCACCATCAACAGTGATGCGGGTGTTTCACCAGACCGACCGTCTTGGTGAAGAAGGAGCTGAGCCTGAAGGTGAAGCTCTAATGGCGCTTTTCCACTATACAGTTCTACCACTACTCGGCTCGACTCGACACGGTTCCAGGAACCTTTTCCATTACAAAAAAGTACATACTCAACGTGGGCGGGGTCGTCATAGTACGACTCCGCGAAACTGCCGTGACTTTGTTTTATACGCGACACAAACACATAAACAATGGAGGCGATGGTGTACTTGCTGCTGTATGAGGTTTTCTGTCACACACAAAGCAAGAGAAGAGAAACGAGTCGCTATAACGCTGTAGCCGGTATTTAAAAATGCCAGGTTCGATTCTTGTGTGGGACGGCTCATGACTCTTCCAGGGACTCTCTGACCAATCAGTGGCCGGCAGTCTGTTGACGTCACATTTAGTATCGGCTCGGCTCGCTTGGAACCTCGGCAGAGCAGGTACTAAAAAAGGACCAGGTACAAGGTCTAGCATTTAAAACTGAACATTTTTGCAGCAAAATAAATGAATTCCAATATATTTGCTCAGGGTTGGGAGTTGAGTTGCTGCCCCAAGCGAAAGAGGTTAAGTTCTTCGGGGTCTTATTCGCGAATGAGGGTAAGACCGCATCCTGACATACAGCGACGCGAGCGAGCGAGAAAAAGTGATTAAAATGCACAAGTTTTCAATCAGCCTTTCCCGACATGCCGCGAGCGACATCGCCCTGTCCAGCAATGATGCCCACCCTTAAAAAAAATCGCTCTGTCTCTATCTTGATGAAATTTTGCAGCTGTGTCCCGCACCTAAACACTTCTTATTGGTTGAAATGTACACGCTGCTTCCTGTTGACAAGCTAGCTAGTTTGTTTACGCCCCTCAATAATTTGATTGGTTTGGAATATACTCGCGATAAAATCGTCACGCTGCATATCAGGACAGTTTCGCGTGAGATTTCGTCACCGGTTCACTCGCTCTCTGTATGTCAGGATGCGGTGTAAGATGGTATGTGATGGTATGTGTGAGATTGACAGGCGGATCGGTGCAGCATCAACAGTGATGCGGGCTCCTGGTCAAGATGCCTCCTGGTCGCCTCCCTTTAGAGATGTTCCAGGCATGGAACGACTGGGTCAGGGCTAGGCCCAGAACACGCTGGAGGTATTATATATCTCTCCTGGCCTGGGAACGCCTCAAGATCCCCCCAGAAGGAGTTGATGACTGTTGCTGGGGGGAAGGATGTCTGGGTTTCATTGCTCAGCCTAATGCCATGGTGATAATGGAAAATGGATGGATTTGCTCATGAGGGCAAAGTAAAGTCATGTTAAACTTTCACTTAGAGTTCAACTGCTGAACTTTGGCAAGAAAATGTGTGATGTTGATTAATAGCAAGTCAAAGTGTGTTAAGCTAATTGTGCTCTCTATAGCTCCATTATACATATTTGGTACCAGCAGCAGGATGGTGCATGTGGGATTGAATCAAGAATTAAAAGGTAATTAAGAAATGCGTGTGGCTCACTGATGTGTCTTTAATAGTTTATGAACAAGCACATTATGGCTGAAGAACGGCATAGAACTATAACAGAGAATACTTGTTAGTAGGATCAGTTCATTGTTGGATATTGGTCTTTGCATTGGATTTGCAGACTCTAAGAAAACTATATAAAATCACCAGCCTCTTTCCCCGATAGCAGAAATAATAAAACACCAAACCAGAAACTTGTATTCATGTAGTAAACCGGAACCTGTAAGAGAAACATTCACATCACTGTTCACTTTTTGAGGAGAGAAAGAAAGAAAGAAATAATACCTCCAATGACCACGAATGACGCTGTAAATGTAATCTAATAAAAAAAGGCCAGACAAAACATGAAGAGCTTGATGAATTTCGATTGAATTCAACACAATGCAGAAGCACACTATTGTTATGTTGATCAGCAAAGACTCAAGAACATGTATCACAATCTTAAATACATGATTTTCATCTTTTCACTGATTGTGAATAGAAACCTGCTGTAGATTCAATCTGAACTGCAGAGAAGCAGTGAGTTTAATTTGTATGATAAAAGGCACTGTGATGATCAGTAGCTGAATAATTCTCTCTCTCTCTCTCAAAGGCTTTGTGTTATGGGCGAACTTGGTGCATTCAAATCCTTTTTTGTCTAAAATATGTCATATATAGCTTTACTTTTTCTCAACATAGATCAGCTAAAGATCAAGAGTGAGGTCATGAGTGATGTTTAAAAGTAGAATAACATAAAGTAATATTAAACAACATGTCATTTTACAATCACAGGCTATAAAAAAGCTTTTCTTAACAGAGATAGTGACTTTTAGATTTGGGTTGCGGCCAACTGGCGGCAATTTGAAATGGAACGAATGAAGCACAAGTCCACCCACAACACTTCCCTCACTTCCCTCGCTTTCTCAGGATTGAAGGTGTAATAATGAAAACAGATGGCCATAATATTAACCTATTGTATTGTTGAGTTATCAAGGACACTTTTGTGTTTTTGTATTGAGCAATGTTAAATATCATCAAAAATGACACTGAGAATTATAGTTCCTGGCACGGAAACAATAATAGAAAAATTAATAACAAATGAAAAGCTTCTGTGTCCTAATAAATAAATACATAAATAAAAACA
Organism: Scomber scombrus; assembly: GCF_963691925.1. Taxonomy (NCBI): domain Eukaryota; kingdom Metazoa; phylum Chordata; class Actinopteri; order Scombriformes; family Scombridae; genus Scomber; species Scomber scombrus. The sequence goes on along the minus strand of NC_084977.1, from coordinate 30,652,696 downwards.
TGGTGTAGGCACGAAACATACTTCCAATTGAAATACAATAGTTTGAAAGTTTTGCTGAGTGCAACTAAAAACAAGGAAAATGTATTTTCATGTGCAAAGATCTATAGATTAAATTTCATGAGCATTTCAGAAACTGCTGTGAGTCTGGGTAGACTGTACATACACACTCAATTAGAGTTGACAACCGTGTACAAAGTAATAACACAGAGAGAAATAACAAAACAGATACAAAGCAGACTGATTAGCATTAGCACAGAAATCAATAACTCGACACTAAACCTACAGTATGGTACATTCACAAATAAGGAAATATACAGTATAATTTTCTCCACATTTTGCTATATTACAGCATATAAGAATAAAACTGACATGTATAATACAAAAAAATATGTTAAATATAAACACATATCTACTTTAAAGTAAATTAATATACTTTTTACAATATTTAAATTTGGTAGCAGTTTATAAATCTGGTTGAGGAACTCTGCTGTGTTCATAAAATACATTTAAATTGTTCAAGTCTATTTTAAGAAAATCACACAAAGACATAAAAACAAATAATCTGACAAATAAATAGCTTTTACAGTCTAGTGCTCCAGATGTGTGCTAGCGCACTGTGCAACATGTTGCATGCAGAGCCACCGGTTAACACGGGCACGTCCCCTTTAAAAGAATAAAAGTTAAAACCTTCAAAATAATTCTCTCTGAAATATTATTATAATGATAATTTTTGGGATGCCCAACATTCAAGAGGCCAAGTGGCGCTGAATCAGTAACAACAGGAATACAACTCAAACGTCGTGGAAGTCCAAAACCAACACTGTAAATGACTCAAATCCACAAATGACACAAATAAATACAAATGTTCAAAAAACTGAGGAGCAGTAAGTTCATGTTAAGTAAATAAAGATTTTCATCTATAATTTCATTTCATGGCATTAATGATTGCAAATTGGTGATTGATGACCAACCAAACCTATAGATAATTTGCTCTGATGGATGAGTTGTAAACTTAATTTGGTTTCTTTTAACAGAGAAAAATCCAAATAAACGAAAATGAATCACTAAAAGTCAGGTGAGGACGTTCTCTCATCTCATTGGTCAAATGTTTCTGGGGCAGGAGGAAGGAGGAAGGTCCTGAAGAAGCTCCAAATGAAGACCAAATGCAACATACTTTATTGTCAGTCCAGGTCTGATCTTGAGTAATTCTGTGTATCATAAATTGCCTCTTGGAGGACATTAAAGTTTTGGTCTGCACCCAAATACAATTATTGGGTTCAGACCAAACAAGCCAGATTCAACCAGACTCCATAAAATAACACCATAAAATACATTAAAGGCTTACAATATAACCCACAGGTGGCGAAGAGGGTAGAAGCTTTGAAGAGACAACTGATCACGTCTTCCAAAAAAAACACAATTGACCATATTTGTTTCGTGGGTGGGAAGCCAGTGAGGGATCACATGACTGCCGCCTCTTGCTGTCAGGTCAGAAGAGGCAAAAACCAGCAAAATCTTTCGAATCTTAAAAAATAAATGGCTTTACTTGAAATTTCTAAACCGTCTTTTCCTTTTCTCTAATCCTATAGTAGAAAACATATTTTGTTGATGCCCATTTCCACACATTTTTTAACCTTACAAGCAGCTCAGGATGTGAAAATATGAACAAAAACAACAAAAAACAAAATATTTTATCACAAGAAAACAGCAGTGATGGCTGATACAGGAGGAATGAAATCATATTTCTTAGTAACAGTGATTGATTATGTAAAAGACAATGCTTTGAAGCCACATTTGCTGTGTACTTTGTTGTGATATCAGAGCTTTTGTTAAAAAAAAAGAAAGAAAAAAAAGAAGGTGGCAGTGGATTTGGTGGTTGTGTGTAAGATGTGCGGGAGGTCTTCTTCTTGAGACCCCCCAAAAAAGCTAAAGCTGTTCCTGGATAACAAAGTAATTCCCGTCTTTGACATCTGATACTTAAACAAAGTGGTGCATCATCGGCGTATATAGATGTATCGGACAAAAGATAAAGAAAACATTTATTCAAGAGCCAGTGGAGTCATATGAATCATAAGTAATATGACCTGTCTGCCCACACTAGCCTGTAAATTAAAGTATAATTGATGTCATATGGGGATAGTTTTACAAGTTTAACTCAAGTTTGTGTGGGATTCTGCAAAAAACTTGTAGTGTTAAAAAGTTGAGAGGTACCTTAATTTTCAACAATCAAGCGCTGTGGTTTAGTCACTTGCTGCTCAGGACAGGTTATCCAGACACAAAGCAGGCGCGGGTAATAATAAAAGTACACGAACGACGCCACCGCTGCCATCGAGCGTTCCTCAGACTGTGGAGACGTTGTTGGGTGCGAGCATGTTTGTGAAGGCGGGCGTCTCTGCGTCTTTGGGGCTGGATTTGTCCAGGACGGAAATCTGAGTGACTGTGCTGCTCTCGGTGAACAACGTACGGCGTCGTTTACTGTACCTCAGGTAGTTCTGAGTCTGCCACTTCCAAAATCTCTTCTTTAACTCTGCTTGCACCTAAAAACGAAGACATGGAAAATTAATGAATCTAATATACTTTTTTCATTAGAGCGACAATTGGTCAATCAATAGAAAGTTATAACAGTTTCGATCATTGTTCAAGCAATAATACCACAAAATATCTGCTTCCAGCTTATTAAATAATAGATTTTGCTGTTTTTCATTGACATATATAACAATAAATTGAATATTTAGAGAGGTCTGGACTGCTTGGACATAAGAAGCAAATTGAAGTCATCATTTTGTCGTCTAAGAGAACATTTCTTTTTACCATTTTACCACCAGATAATCAATTAAATTAATGAAAATAATCCGTAGTTGCAGCCCTAGATTTATTAGCACTTAGACTGCTATAAATTCTCTGCATACTTTCAACCAGACCAGAAATCTAATAAACTAAGGTGATTGAAAAGTGGGTGCACAGGGTGTTTTATTTTAAGCAAACTGTCCTGAAATCCCAGACATTAAGACTGTCCTCAGGCTCTTATTCATGTCATTGTGACAAGGAGAAGAGGAACAAGTGGACTAAAAGGTAGGAGACAGCAGACAGATGGGATGAAATGCAGAACTATTTATTGAAAAGCAGAAGAAACTAGGACACAGGAAGCAAACTGAGCAGAAGACTCGAGATTGAACTGAAAACTGGACTTAAATACGAACTGAACTAACGAGGAGATGAGGTGCAGGTGGGGAAACACAGAGCAAGGCGGGGCTAATGAGGCTAAATGCAGAGCAGGTGTGTAGAAGAGGCAGAGGGAACAGCAGGTTGGGGAGGAGCATGAAAAACCAAAAACCTAGAAACACAAACTTCTTCATTAACCCTCCTGTTGTCCTCGAGCCGAGGAGTGAGTGAGTGAGTAACGGAAGGAAGGAAGGAAGGAAGGAAGGTAATGGGGAGGAAAGAAAGAGAGAGAGTGAGGGAGGGAGGAAAGAAGGAAGGAACGAAGGAAGGAAAGAAGGAAGGTAATGGGGAGGAAATAAAGAGAGAGAGGGAGGGAGGGAGGGAGGGAGGAAGGAAGGAACGAAGGAAGAAAGGGGGATGGAAGAAGGAAGGACAGAAGGAAGGAAGAAAGGAAAGAGAGAGGAAGGAAAGAAGGAGGGAGGAAGGAAGGAGGGAAGGAAGGAAGAAAGGAAAGAGAGAGGAAGGAAATAAGGAGGGAGGAAGGAAGGAGGGAAGGAAAGAAAGAAGGAGGGAGGAAGGAAAGAAGGAGGGAGGGAGAAAGGAAAGAGAAGGAGGGACGAAGGAAGGACAGAAGGAAGGAAGAAAGGAAAGAAAGAGAGAAGGAAGGAGGGAGGAAGGACAGATGGAAGGAAGGAAGGAGGAAAGAAGGAACCGTCAAAACAGACGGTGTCAATTTGACCCGGGAGGACAACACAAAGGTTAATAAACCAACATGCAAAGAACCGTCACAGAATACAGAGTCCAGTCCAAACAAATAAATAGGGGGAAATGTCCGAGGGTCTCTGCAGAACTGGTGGAGAATACTGATGGATGCGTGAATGGCTGATATGGTAAAGATCCCCATGTTAATAATGCAGGTCATTAAGAGGGTTGTATGATCACAGAGTTTGGTGTGGCAGGATTAAAATACTATGATTTGACAATACATGACACTATATTGATTTCATTAGGTTTGTTATTACATTAAACAACTGTCTTTGGCTTTCAGGCACTAATGTACTGTTAAGAGCTTTCAGTGAAGTAATCAAGTTTCCCAATTATAATTACAACTTGAATGAGCTCTGATAGTAGTAATTTAATAGCTTTGTGTAGGTTTTGTGGATGTGCACAGTACACAATAATACTAATAATACTGTACAGTATAGCGTTCACTTACCTCACCATTTAGGAAACAGTAGAGCATGGCCACAACGAATCCCTTAGAAGTACAAAACACATGATCAAACAAATATTAAATGTTAAAACATACAGTGTACATGTTGATTGATTTAGTGTCTTTGAAAGCATCCATGTTGGTTTACAGGTGCTTTTTTTTATTTGTATCTGCTTCTGTGTGTTTTACCTGAAAGGATCCCAGACCGAGCTCTATGAAGATTCGAGCCTCTGTTCCAGTGTTTTCTGGCAGGAAGGCAAACACCATGTAGTGCATCCCGAACAGAGGAATGAGAAGCAGAGTGGATTTGGCCAGTCTCCTGCACACACACACACACACACACACACACACAAAGAGACACACTCCGTGACTACATGTGTGTGAGTGCAAGTATTTTGTATGAAAATAGAAGATAATACTCATATCTCACTTGAAGTGGCTGGTGTCATTTCCTCCGACACCAGGAGATCTCAGCTTCTGCACCAGAATACGGATCACGTTGATGAAGATGATGAAGTTCACCTACATTAAACGAACAAATGCAGCCATTTTTTTTCTTTTTGTAGCACAGTAGTTTTATCAATACATTACACCTGAAGAATGTATTATTTTGCTTTGCTGTTTTTGATGCTACCACTGGGGAGTGCTAGCGTCAGAAATTTCACAAATCCACAAAATGTTCCTTTCAAAAACCCATTACATTATACTGTATATTAGCCGACAGTTGCTTATTTAGTTATTCAGCAGTCAAATCATTCACCTGTAGTTTTGTTTCGGGCTACCTGGATAATTTAAGTCCAATTACTGCTCTACTTATAACTTTGTTTAGTTCTCCACCAACTCCTTAGAAAAAACATCTGGCTCCTTATCTTATGCAACCGACTCTCAGAGCAGTTAGTGAAATAGTCATGAAATTGAATCTATAGATTTGTCTAAGTGGACATGAATTAGTTGTGTCAATTGTGCCCGAGTCCAATAGTTTTCATCGTTGTCAGAGTAAAGATGATATAAATACATGTTTTGAATAAAAAGTATGCAACCAAGCTAGCTAGCTCAGCTCTAGCAAAGCTTTATTCTCCCTCTTCAATAACAACAATAGAGAGAAAATATAAAGAAGCTGATGGAACTATTGTGACTGACTTACATTGACCCTGGGAAGAGTAGCTGTTGCCTTGGTAACAGCTAATGGGGATCCAAATAAACCAAATAACTGACTTTCAGTAGCCCAGCTGGACTGGCTAGTGAGTTAGCAGTTAACCAGCCTGTGCTGCGAGTATCTACTATGTCACCAATCTTCCAGACCAACATATGTCATGTGTGCGACTTTGTAGTGTGACTGGGAAATTTCCAAATTAAGGAGACAAAGAAGGACAAATTTTTAAAAATGTATTTTTGGAACCAGAAAGCTTCTCATTCAATAAAACAAAACCACAATCACACCAGCAGGAAAAAGGAAGTGCACTGATTAACTGTCAATGTAAAAACGCCAAAGATGATGATTTGCACACCGGCCAAGTTTCCCTGCTTCGATACAGGAAATGGCCGTGCTTTCCTGGACTTTTTAATTGTCGGTCCTAATGTGAACACCAGATGAGAGTCTACGGTAGCTGCTGCAGGCTTAATCTAAGATCGAGGACTCTTCAATATAACTCCGTCTGAAACTGTTCTGTACTGACCAGCAATGACGCCGTTATTGGAGCTTTTATGATCCACCAGATGAAGGCCACATCTGTGTCATCCCAGCAGCTGAGACACACAACATACAATAATGAGATAAACAAGACCTTTACAGGAATATAATGTTACAGATCTCATAAAGAAACAAACACAATATCTCACAGTTCACAACTAGAACATATAAACTATGTATCATCTACAGTTCATCACAACCATCCACTTACCGTGCCATCACTATGAATATTAAACATAAAGCAGCTGTACTAATGAGATAATTAATTAATCTGCTTTGTGCATAATTTAGTATCTCTACATTTAACATGTAAACATTATGAGTAAGAATAGGACATATATATATGTAGATTTATAAAACATGGTGCTCCAAATGTAAAGTAGATCTTTTCAGAGGGGACCTATAATGCAAGTATGAAGTTTGAAGTATGAATTTTTTACATCATTTTTTTATGGCACCAAGACAGCATTGTGTCCCACATTCAGGGACAGTGGTGGTTGGATGCATAAACAAATGAAAGTGCATCTTATGGCGCTTTTCCACTAAACAGTTCTAGCACGACTTGACTCGACTCAGTTTTAATTGTGTTTCCATCAGGGATAGTACCTGGTACCTGGTACTTTTTTAGTATCTGCTCTGCGGAGGTTCCAAGCGAGCCGAGCCGATACTAAATGTGACGTCAATAGACTGCCGGCTGCTGATTGGTCAGAGAGTCACTGGAAGAGTCATGAGCCGTCCCACACAAGAATCAAACCCGGCATTTTTAAATACCGACAACAGCGTTACAGCGATTCGGCTCAATTTTCTTGCTTTGTGTGAGACAGAAAGCCTCATACAGCAGCAAGTAGGAAGAAAGGAAGGATGGACGGAAGAAAGGAAAAGAATACAGGAAGGAAGGAAGGAAGGACAGAGGGAAGGAAGGAAGGAAGGAAGGAAGGAAGGAAGGAAGGAAGGAAGGAAGGAAAAGAAGACAGGAAGGACAGAGGGAAGAAAGGAAGAAAGGAAGGAAGGAAGGAAGGAAAAGAAGACAGGAAGGAAGGAAGGAAGGACAGAGGGAAGGAAGGAAGGAAGGAAGGAAGGAAGGAAGGAAGGAAGGAAGGAAGGAAGGAAGGAAGGAAGGAAGGAAGGAAAAGAAGACAGGAAGGACAGAAGGAAGGCAGGAAAGAAGGAAGGAAGGAAAAGAAGACAGGAAGGACATAGGGAAGGAAGGAAGGAAGGAAGGAAGGAAAAGAAGACAGGAAGGACAGAGGGAAGGAAGGAAGGAAGGAAGGAAGGAAGGAAGGAAGGAAGGAAAAGAAGACAGGAAGGAAACTGGGCCGGTTCTGCCGATGTCCCACGTAGCGTTACAGCGATTAGTTTCTTTTCTCTTGCTTTGTGTGAGACAGAAAGCCTCATACAGCAGCAAGTACACCATCGCCTCCATGTCCTCCATTGTTTATGTGTTTGTGTCGCATATAAAACGAAGTCACGGCAGTTTCTGGCAGCTGTGCTATGACGACCCCGCCCACGTTGAGTAGGTACTTTTTTGTAATGGAAAAGGTCGTTCCTGGAACCGTACCGTGTTGAGCCGAGCCGAGTCGAGTCGTGCTAGACCTGCATAGTGGAAAAGTGCCAATTGTGTCCCACATTCAGGTACAGTGGTGGTTGGATGCATAAACCAATGAAAGTGCATCTTATTTGGAGGTTACTTGAGAGCGTCTATTGATTCTTTTTCCTTATTTTTCGGTGACATTTTCTTTGATTTCCTGCCGCAGCGGCTCACCCTTTGTTATCGTAGAACTTTCGAGTGAGGATCCACGCTGTTATGATTGTAGTCGGGAGACCTGGGAGGCACAAACAGAGTGACCTGATCATTAGAGTCAAAAAAGAAGCTCTCTCTCTCTTCTTCTCTAACAGATAGGGACAGGCAGGAAACCCTTAGCAAAAAGACACGAAGGTTAAGTATATAAAATATAGTATATAAAAAGTCAACTTCAAGTATACTGCCTCAGTTTTAGTATAAAATAAGTATACTCGTAGTACACTTGAATAAACAGCTTTTTGCTAAGGGAAGAAAGGAAGGAGTATGATCAGTCGGGGTTACTCACCCCAGCCGATGAGAATGTACCACCAGAAATATTTCTTCTGGAAGACGAAGGTGAGCGCCAGCAGCGTCTGCAGGTACATGCCCTCCACCAGCAGCCAGAAGTAGTTGGCAAGGATACTGAACTGGAAAAAGGCCACTGCTGATTTACAGGATGTCTGTGAGATTAAAAAAAAACAAAAAAACAACAAGGGCCAAGGATCAGATTAGTCTGTTGGTCTCAATACGGTTAAGAGTACAGAGGATGATTGCCTGATATTAACTTGTGACCTGCTTGGTCAGACACCATCTGAAGCTGTCGATGTTTTTTATAATTACACTACAATTAAGTTTGAGGTCACTCGGTCGTGTTGGTATAGATATCGAGGAGAGATCGCTGCAGTGTCAGGCTGTTGCACAACACTGTTACATCTCACTGTTATGTGACTTTTTAAACCAGATATTTAACCCTCCTGTTGTCCTTGAGTCAAGGAAGGAAGGGAGGAAGAAGGAAGGAAGGGAGGGAGGAAGAAGGAAAGAAAGGAAGGAGGGAGGAAGGGAGGAAAGGAAAGAAAGAAGGAAGGTAGAAGGGAGGGAGGGAGGGAGGAAAGAAGG
>NC_084977.1:30638954-30641454 GCF_963691925.1 Scomber scombrus | reverse complement strand
AAAATAGTGATTGTGAATGACTTATAATCAAACAGAAGGATCAATCAAACATTTATTAATGACTGATGGGGGAATTTATGAATGTAAATGAGTGTAGAGACTAATTATGAGTCAGAATATGAACAGTATGTAAAGGGTTAACTCTACTAAAACATCATCCCCCAGCCTTCACCTTCTCCTGTCACCATTTTTATGTTCCTGTCTTTAATACCTGTATCTGGTTTTTTTCTCTCTCTCCAAAAAGTGTTGTTTTTTAGTTCTGAAGAAGCACAGGAGCTTTCTCTTTCTCTTCTTATTCATATCTCTCTCTCTCTCTCTCTCTCTCTCTCTCTCTCTCTCCCTCTCTCGTGGGCCCGTTGCTCTCCGTCTCACACCCTCACACCCCCCCCCCGCTCTGAGTCACAGTAATGTTTTAATGCCGGTCCCTTGTAGCCACATAAGAGAAACACTTACCTTCACTCCAGGCAGCCTCATCAACAGAAAAACAGGAAGAGAAACACTCGTCATTAATGCTCTGACAGGCTCGGCTCAGTCACTTCACTCGGTCATTTCAACCCCCCCCCCCCCCCCCCCCCTCTTCCTTCCTGCTCTCTACCATAATGAGCTCTGCTGAGTTTCTGAAGTCCGTTTCCAGAATGCAAAAAAATGCAGGTAATCTTCTCTGATAGAGGCAATTCAGACATCACAGGTGGAAAGTTAATAAGGTATTAATTAATTTCCCTGTTGGCTTTTCTTTCCTTCTGATTTTCTTCTGGTTTCTTCCATCTTTTTTCTTAACCTCCACCATGAGATAAGATCATAAACTATTGTCAGGGAGTCCTCCTCCAAATAAAACAACCTGATACACTGTTAGCGGTTGGCGAGAGATGTCAATGCAACCTGCCTGGAACCGAGTCAGAAGTGCTTTGGAGATGGTCCATCTCAAGGCATGACTCAGCGCGCTAAAACCGGTAATGGAAACAAAAATCTGGCCAAAAGTGCCGATGGAAAAAGAAAACTCTACTAATTGCGATATCACACTACAAACTCAGATTAACCCTTTATAAAGCCAAAGTGAATCATATTTGATACATGAGTTTTAGAGAGCTCTACATCATCAGTGTTATCTTTTTTAACCTGAGAAACCTGATGTATAAGATCAGATACATGCAGTACACAGATAAACCAATGCAGTGTTGAATTACTGAATCATTTGTATCTTATTTTATTATATTAATTCCTGTTGAAAATGTGTTTGTATCAAATGAGATGCAGCAGGTATAGAAGCTCATTTATCTACACATCTGTCATCTTTTTGTTTATTTTTTGAAATTTCCTGTTTTATTATTTTTAATATCAGCACTTTTTATATATTCTGTACTATTTTGAGCCATTCCTATGAGCTTTCATTTGAATGTGCACTGTATAGTGTTTAATCTGAATGATATATAAAATCTATTTTATCTATTATGTATCATCATCATACATATAAAGTTTAGTAGGTGGTGATATGAGCTTTATGCAGCAACTATAAATGCTTTAAACAACATTATATTCAGATGTGTCTGTTTTTAACCTTCGTGTCGTCCTCTGGGGTCAAATTGACCCCGTCTGTTTTGACTGTTCCTTCTTTCTTCCCTTCCTTCCTCCCTTCCTTCTGTCCTTCTTTCTTCCCTTCCTTCTGTCCTTCCTTCCTTCCTTTCCTTCTTCCCTCCCTCCTTCTCTTTCTTTCCTCCCCCTACCTTCCTCCCTTCCTCCTTTCCTCTGTCCTTCTTTCCTCCCTCCTTCCTTCCTTCTTCCTCCCTTCCTTCCTCCTTTCCTTCCTTCTTTCCTCCGTCCTTCCTTCCTTCTTTCCTTTCCTCCCTTCATTCCTCCCTCCTTTCCTTCCTTCTTCCTCCATTCCAACCTTCCTTCTTCCTCCCTCCCTCCCTTCCTTCCACCTTTCCTTCTTCCCTTCCTTCCTTCCTTTCCTTCCTCCCTTCCTTACTTGCCTCGAGTACAACAGGAGGGTTAAAAAAAAAAATGCTATGAAACATAAACTGCAAAAACTTCCAAATGTATCAAATATGATACAAAATAAAACTCACATTAAAACTTTACTCTTCTTTAGCTTTTACTGAAGTGGATTTCTGAAAGCAAGATGAGAAATAGCATGACACATTTCTCCACTTTCTTTTCTTTTTTTTCCTCTTTTTACTTTGGTTAAATCATCAAGAGTCCTTCACCGGTAAATATAGCCGTGTTGTTAATGGAGCTGCACGGATGCTTTCACACTCACCGTAGACATGAAGCAGTGGTCCAGGTTTTCATCAGAGAAGAGAACTCCATCTTTAATGAAGACGGCGCTCGCTCTCAGGATGAAAGAGAAGAACAGGTTGATGTGGATGTAGTTCCTGGTGCAGTGAAACTTCCTGTCGAGCAGAAGAAGAAAAAAGTGTGAATATAAATTAAATATTTTTAGAAAGTGTTGAGAAAAAGTGCCTCGGACATTTTTAAACAGATTAAATATTTAACCCTCCTG
>NC_084977.1:30602827-30638754 GCF_963691925.1 Scomber scombrus | reverse complement strand
AGTAATAAATATGGGAGTAAGAGTAGTAGTTATAGCCTTAATTACACATGCATTTATTTATTTAATATATAAGAATCAACAGGTAAACAAAAATCCACAGAGAGAGTAAAAATATAAATTTTAAATACACAGAAAAAGAAGATAAATGTGTGTGATCAATGTTTCCTTGTAGTGAGTTTAGACATTAATGCTGCACATATTCTACCTTTCAATAATAATCTACTCCATGTTAAGTTAACTCTTCATTTTTAACCCTCCATAAAAATCAAGCCGATCTGGGCTTTTCAAACCCTAAAAAAAACACCTCTGAGAGTCAGTATACAGACTCAATGACATCACATCAAACATGCAGACACACTATGACGGCTTATTAATGCTCAATGTGTTGCCGTTTGTTTGGCTTCATCAGGCTCCAACATGAATATGCAGTTTTCCTGATGAAGTCTATTTTACTGTTACTGAGACACCGATGAATAATAAGAATAAAACCACTCTTACATCACCTCCTCTCTCTCTCTCTTACTCTCTCTCTCTGTCTCTCTCTAACTCTCTCTCTCTATATCTCTCTCTCTCTAACTCTCTCTCTCTCTATCTCTCTCTTTCTCTAAATAAAACCACTCTCACATCTCTGCTCTCTCTCTCTATCTCTCTCTCTCTCGCTCTCTCTCTCTCTCTCTCTCTCTCTCTCTCTGTCTGTCTCTCTCTCTCTCTCTCTCTCTCTCTCTCTCTGTCTCTCTCTCTCTCTCTCTCTCTCTCTCTCTCTCTCTAACTCTCTCTCTCTCTCTCTCCCTCTCTCCCTCTCTCCCTGTGTGTGAATGCATCCACATGTATACACATGAGCACAGATGTTCTGAGAGTTTCTCAGAAGAGACGTAACGCTGGTGCTCTTCATTAGGATTCAATGGGCCACAGTAAAACCCATCTGCCTGTTAATGACATGAGGGGCTTGAGACGCTCCTCCTATGAAGAGGGGGACATGACGATCACATGTGAATACTTATACAACAAGCTAATATACTGCTAATATACTGCTGTAGGTCAAAGGTGAGCTGTGGGAATTCAGGAGCTGCATACTTTTCTTTTTTTCTACTCGCATGCAAGAAGCAGATTCATTCTTTAGAGGTGCATATGAGTGATTTAATCCTTACATACTGTTAATATTCAGACTCATATTTAGTCTTTACACCAATTCACATTCATACAATCATTAATGAATGCTTACGTTGAGTGAAAAGTGACTTATTACAGGGTTATTTTGCTCCAAACTATCTGTGAGGAGCATGTATGTACACAGCAAAAGTTAAATAATCCCACCAGCTGTTGAGATATATATATATATATATCTATATATATATATATATATATATATATATATATATATATATCTGCCGTATGAGTCCTGGAAAGATACTCACTGCCTTTGTGTCTTAACCTTCGTGTCGTCCTCCCGGGTAAAATTGACCCCGTCTGTTTTGACTGTTCCTTCTTTCCTCCCTTCCTTCCTTCCGTCTGTACTTCCTCCATCGAACTTTCTTCCCCTCCTTCTTTCCTTCCTCCCTTCCTTCTTTCCTCCCTTCTTCTCTCTTTCTTTCTTCTGTCCTTATTTCCTTCCTTCCTCTTTTCCTTCCTCCCTCCTTTCCTTCCTTCTTCTTTCCTTCCTCCCTAACTCTTTCCTTTTTCCTCCCTTCCTTCTTTCCTCCCTCCTTTCCTTCCTTCTTCCTCCCTCCCTTTCCTCTTTCCCTCCTTCCTTCCTTCCTTCTTCCTCCCTTCCTCCCACCTTTCCTTCCTTTTTCCTTCCTCCCTTCCTCCTTTCCTTCCTTCTTCCTCCCTCCCTCCCTCCCTTCCTTCCTTCCTTCCTTCCTTCTTTCCTCCCTCCCTCCTTCTGTCTTTCTTTCCTCTGTCCTTCCTTCCTCCCACCTTTCCTTCCTTCTTCCTCCATCCTTTCCTTCCTTCTTCCTTCCTTCCTTCCTTCCTCCCTCCCTCCCTCCCTCCTTCCTTTTCCTCCCTCCCTCCTCCCTTCCCTCCCTCCTTTCCTTCTTCCTTCCTTCCTTCCTTCCTTCCTCCCTTCCTCCTTTCCTTCCTTCTTTCTCTCTTCCTTCCTTCCTCCCTCCTTTCCTTCCTCCCTCCTTCCTTTCCTTCCTTCTTCCTCCCTTCCTTCCTTGACTCGAGGACAACAGGACTGTTCACCATATTCATCATCATCATCATCGCTGCAAATTTACCAAGACGGTTTTTAGATGTTATGGTTTTTATTAGCTCAGCACTTGACCCAGCTGCCTCGGAGTCTCCCTGCAGCTTTCTGTCCAGTATCAGCTTGTGTTGCAGCTGACAGTGAAACATCACCGCTAGGCTAAAATATTCCCTCCTCTAATATCTGTCACTATCACATGACTGCTTCCCACATTATTCACTGAGCACTTTGCTTTAGAAAGACAGAGTTTTTTTTAGCTCTGAACTTCCACATCGAAGCATTCCTTTGCTTGTTTAGGGCCCCCGACTACTGACATTCCTTAAACTTCTTCAGTCCAGTTTCTCTTGGGAGAAATATGTGAAAGTATCCATTAAGAAACGACTCTAGTCTTAGGCTATACTTAATCCTTACATAATGTTCAGGGTCAGATTTCACCCATTTTTACACTTAGGAGCTGCAAAACATCCCATACACATTTTCATTAGCTGGACTTTTTCCTAATGTGACACAGAATATACAGAGATGGAAATAAAATGCATATTGTTTTATGTTTTTGCATGCATCAAAAATCACCATTCAAACATGTTGTATTCTTCATATTCTATAAAATGTCCTACTGGACTATAAAACAGTGATTAGGGAGGATTAATCCAATATGTATTAATGAGTGATTGGGGAATTTATGAATGTCAATTGGTGTGGAGATAAATTATGAGTCAGAATATGAACATACGTAAGGGTTAATCCTTATCCAGGAAATCAGCATCTTCATATTTTTGTCTGCTGACTACTGAAAACAGGATTTTGAAGTTCTGCAGTGTTAAATTCTTGTTTTGAGGCTTTGGTAACTTGCCTATAAACAGACCGGCACATGTTACCTTATATGGCACTTTTAAGGGTGTTGATTATACTAATGATCAGATATTAATAACATTCACCTCATCATTATCAGGTGACAATGATCAGGCTGAAACAAGCTTTTCAAGGCAAGTTCGGGCAGTCAAGAAAGTTTGTTGAATCCGACTTGAACAAGTAAACCTCACAGGAAAAAAAAGTGAGAGAGTTTTAGGGTAACTACATGAAAATGTTCTCAGTGTTATGTGTTCCTCCTGCTTTTCATATCTGCAGGTGAAAAATAGTGTTTTTGCCACAGTAAACAACACTTTGTTAAAGTGGTTCAGTCCTTTGGGATGCTCTGATTCAGATGATGTACTTTTACATGCACACATAAATGTTGCACCTGATGCACCTCTGCTTTCCATACAGGTGCGTTCATTTTAATGGCTCACAGCTAAACTATTTGGTGTGAAACTGGTGATTCAACATGACCGAGGTAGGTTGTTGGACAAATATCAGTCAGTGACAATAAGAGATGGAAAGATGAGCAATTCAAAAATATCTTTAAAAATAGTTTTATAAGCAGCATCAGGTTTGTTAAAATGAACATTTAGTATTTTTGTTGGTTTTATATCATTTGAAATGACATTTGCACCATTTTTTAACCAAAAGTAAGACTGAACGCTCCTGAAAATGTCAAATGGTGTAACCACAAAAGAATGATGAATACTAAATATTTTATCCACTTATCATTTAAACAATTACTTTTCATTTTAAAACATCCAATTTGTTTTTTTGTTTTTTGTGGAGTAGCCCACATTTAAATTTTAATGCATTTTGTCAATACTGAGCAGGACACATCATAAAAACAACCATTTTATTCTGAATAACCTTTGACAAATGTTGTAAAATGTGTTAAAAACATAGTGTTGCATTGCAAAAGTAGATTATATGTATTCCATGTTTTAGTTCACATTTATTTTCCTGTATTTAATCAGATTTTTATGAAAGAATACTGGTTACACCAATTGACACTGGGTTGTAAATCCAGTTTATTAGTCAAAATGCAAATTACAATCTATTCTAATGTGTTAGAAACTGGTCGTAAAACCTTTAATAGTGCATTTAGAAAGCTAGTTAAAAAGTTATAAATGGCAGCTGAGAAATAGAAGCTCCATCATTTCTTCAACCTCAACGCTGACTCAACCCTGGTCATATAAGACTTTGTTCACTTGTCAAAAGGTAACTGAACCAGGAGAAGCCTCTACATGATGAATTTAAATGAGGTAAATGTGCAGCCATGTTCTCCCACCATGGCCTCCAGTTAGAGCTCACTCACCGAGCTCCATGACAGCCGTGACGCATTCGAGGTCACAAGGTTTTTTCTGCATGAATGTGTTTACAGGAAGGATGATGAAAAGTTTACAGAGAAATAAAAAAGAACTCAGTTGAACGGTGTGAATATGCCTGCCTGTCCGGCTCCTCTGCACAGCTGAGGAGGAGTGTGGGGGTTTGAGTCGTGGGTGGTTTTACCGATATCTGGTTGCATTAGCCTCAGTATAACGCGGTGTGCGGAGCCTGCAGGCCTTCATCCGCTGCATCAGTGGGTGAATGGTTGGATGTGAATGGAGAGGTGAAGGCCGAGGCTCCGGGGAGGAGTGCTAGCGTTCATATCGCCGTGCTTAACAAGCCGCGCCAATTCCTTCCTCAAGCTCTTGGCTCCTACTGTGAACTCTTTGATTTTCCAATTCATTATTTTCTCCGTGCACGACGCAGCAATCGTGTTGGAGAAGCTGGATCTCACCACACATCTACAACACAGCACAGCATTTGACTTATATCGCTGTCTAACTAACACTGAGTTATGAGGTCATCGTCAGCAACCTCCGCCTCCTGATCCCCGCTCGCAAAGTACACGCTAAAAAACTTTCACTCAGAAGAGGTTTTTTTTAATTCTTCTTCTTTTTCTCTCTGCTTCTGTGCGGTCTTTCGTTCTCAGTGCTAGTTGAAATCAGTCATTTCTTCATGCAGCATCCCACGTAGAGTAAGCTGTACGTGCTCTCTGCTGCTGCTGTGGAAAATAATTAAGGAACACTAACTGGAACATAATGAAAGTCTGGACTTTATTCATCCAGTGTGTTTATGCATTTCATCAGAGTTACTACTACACACATTTGGGTAACCAAATTATCTTGCCTATGAAAAGCACTTTACTTATCTCTGTGAAAAGCGCTATATAAATATGTTTTACTTACATTCTATTAATATTGTAGTAAGGGTAAGGGTCAACTTTATTGATCCCTGTATAGGGGGAAATTCAAAAGCAATAAATCAATCTCTAATATAATCTGCAATGTTCCTGGGATTAAACAGTAGGGACGGCCTCAGTCTGTACAACAGTAGATATAAGTATTGTGTATAATCTCTGTACTGTGTTGGGTCTTTGCACTTATACCAATATTAGTCTCTCATACTGAGTTTTTGGACATTATAAGCAATGCAGTAGGTTGCTGTGTAGTATAATATACTGTTTAGTGTCTGCCATGTGACGACTATTATCCACTGATTGTTTTTATTAATGTTTGTTAAATGCAAACCAATATCTCTCTGGAATAATACCTTTAAACAATACCTATAGTGATATTTGTAAGTTAATATGTTGAGAAGATATATTTTATTATCATGTAACATATACACAAACATTTTAGAGAATGTTTCCTTTAATAAATCTGTTAAATGATTGAAGTAATCCTTATTAATGGTTAATTATAGCTGTGTATATTCTAGGCAGATATTAAAATGGAATAAATGCACTACCTTCCTCCAAAATAACTACAATAATAATATATTTTTTATCCTTCACCGCCTCTTCTTCCTATCCTGTAAACTCCCCTCTGCTTCTGTTAGTGACAACCTGCAGATCTTTTCCTGTTCGTCCGTCTCCCAGATGCCCAGAAACACATTTTTCTAGCATCTCAACTACATATTAATCTGTCTCGTCAGCCATTTGACGCTACATGAGAGAATCTAAGTGTATTTGTTGCTTTCTTTAGACCAGGCAGCTGCATGAGACAGGGGTTTGGAGAAGGTGGGGGTCATGTAAACTGTCGGCACAGCGCTGCTCCGCTACAGCGAAGTTCAGACACAGAGAGAGAACGAGTCCGCATGATCTGAATAGAGTGCGTCAAGTATTCATCAACCACTCAGTGAAAGCATAACAGCGGTCTTAACGGATCTCTAAATATAACCTGGTCACTTTACTGAGCTGTAAACTGAAAGATGGATTAATTGAGTGCTAATTCATTGTGACGTTAAAGTTCAATCTGCCTGTTTTTTGGCGTAAGTGTTTAAAACCAAATATTGACTGACAACATCAAAGAAGGGAACACAGGCAAGAGGATCAAATAAAGTATCAGTGTGACTGTCGGCAGCATTATAAATCTTTTCTCTACACTACAATACATTCCCTAATTTAGTTGTAGCATAACCAAAATTCAAAGCGTTGTTATAGCGTCCCTCATGTTCGTTATAATCTCTAAAATGATTATAATCTCAATTAAAGCAGAGAGCAGCTCCCCCAACCCGCCCCAAAACAGTTGAAATTCAGCGCAACGCCACACCTGTCAGGTATAACCGAGGCGGAAGATTTTTCTAACTTTTCATCTCCAAGGTCTTAAGATGACACTGAGTGAATTTGAAGTCGGTCTGACGAAATCTCTAGGAAGGGGGTTTGTTTATATACGAGGCATACGAGGTGGAAATCGTGAAAATGCCGACAAAATCGAAAATTCTAATGAAAATGGCTGACTTCTGATTGGAGTTAGAATAGAGGTCCAAGAGACTTTCTTGTGCGTTTTGTCATGATACATATGCATACCGAAATTCGTTTGTCTACGTCAATCTGGAGCGAGGGGCTATATTTTTTAAAATTCGCCTGTGTCGCTGTAGAGCCATTTTGCAAAGCTCATTTTTGGGAACCATAAAATATCCGATTATTCACCGGGTCTGGCAGGTGTGCAAATTTTCATGAGTTTTTGTGCACATTAGCCTGTCAAAAATGGGTTTGTTTTGGAAGAAGAAGAAGAAGAAGAAGAAGAAGAAGAAGAAGAAGAAGAAGAAGAGAAGAAGAAGAAGAAGAAGAAGAAAAAGAAGAAGAACAGGGCCTTCACACTGTTTACTGCTGGGGCCTTAATTAAGATAATGTGCATCTTTTAAATTATACATTCATTTTCATTTTGTCTGATGGCCCCCCGATGGTTGGTTAAAACCGCTTTGCTTTCTAAATGTTTCCCACTTACTGCGTGCTGAAGATGAGTTGAAGTGATTTACCTTGATTATCAGCAAACAGCTGCGAGACATTAGCACACGAGACGCTGACCACCTCTCCCACCTCGGCACGGTACCAGCAGAGCATCTCATCCCACAGCGTCGGACAACCTGAGACAGGAAGAAAAACATTCATCACGTGTTTATCAGCTGGAGGGAAAGCTTCACAGTGCGAGTAGTACGACAAACTGTATGAGGGTATATAGCGAACTGTGAGGCTATAAATGTATAAAGCTGTAAAGTATCATGTGAGGAAAGATGGATAGTCAGGGTATAATTCAGTATGAGGAGTCAAATTATGGAAATCTCTGAGGAAAAATGTACAGAGATACACAAATTGGACAATATGAACTTAATGAATGATGTTAATATTCAGCAGACACTGATAGTGTATCTGTTGAAAGCTTTGGCAGATCATTTATGTTGTTGTATGTTATTTGTTTTGATAAATAATAATAATTGACCCCGTCTGTTTTGACTGTTCCTTCTTTCCTCCCTTACTTCCTTCCGTCTGTCCTTCCTTCCTCCCTTTTTCCTCCTTTCCTTCCTTCCTCCTTTCCTTCCTTCCTCACCCCCTCCTTTCCCTATTTCCTTCCTTCCTCCTTTCATTCCTTCCTTCCTTCCTTCCTTCCTCCCTTCCTTCCTTTTTCCTCCTTTCCTTCCTTCCTCCTTTCCTTCCTTCCTTCTTCCTCCCTTCCTTCCTTCCTTCCTCACCCCCTCCTTTCCTTCCTCCTTTACTTTCCTTCCTCCCTCCTTTCATTCCTTCTTCCTCCCTTCCTTCCTTCTTTCCCTCCTTTCCTTCTTCCTCCCTTCCTTCCTTCCTTTCCTTTTTCTTCCCTCCTTCCTTCCCTCTTTCCTTCCTCCCTCCTTTCCTCCTTCTTTCTCCCATCCTTCCTTGACTCAAGGACAACACGAGGGTTAAAAATATCACCATCTCGTTAGGCTAAAACCTTTTTTACGTTCCAGCTGAAGTCAGGCAACAATCACATAATCATCTCCTTATTTTAAAATAATGTAAACTGCAATATTTCTGATAATGCATTGTTCATATCTCCTTCATTATTAACAGGAAGGAAACAGTAAGCAACTACTTTTACTTGTTTTTGTCTCAGCGGCTGGATGAGTGTGTTGGTGTCTGTATTTGATTGACAGCAGCTAGCAGCAGAATGAGAGACCTATTCATCCATCCATCCATCCATCCATCCATCCATCCATCCTCTCATTCTGCAGCTTATCCACGGCCGGGACATGGTGGCATTAAGCCGAGCAATGAAACCCAAACATCCTTCTCCCCAGCAGCGCTCATCAGCTCCTCCTGGGTGATCCCGAGGCGTTCCCAGGTCAGGAGAGATATACTGTATTATCCCTCCAGCATGCTCTGGGTCTGCCTTGGGGGTCTCCTCCCAGTCGGACGTGCCTGGAACATCTCTAAAGGGAGGCGACCAGGAGGCATCCTCACCAGATGCCCAAACTACCTCCGCTGACTCCTTTCGATACGAAGGAGCAGCAGCTCTACTCCTAGTCTCGCCTGGACCTTGTCTCTAAGGCTGAGCCCAGACACTCTCTGGAGGAAACTCATTCTATAAGAATGAGAATGAGAGACAAAGTAAACAAACTGGTTGCGCAACACATCGTCATGGACAGACAGTTGTTAGCAGTGGTATTAAAGAGGAAGGCCCAAATCAGCATCTAACAGGTCCAAATCATAGACTGTATATAAAATGGACGTAACAGCCGTGACGTCACCCATTGGTTTGTGTACTGCTGCTCGGAAGCCAATAATTTCGGATCTGAGCAGCGCCATCTGGAAAATTTCCGGTGCATGCTGGGAAAAATAAAAACAGGGATTCTACTTATATGGGCATCAGGAGGAGCAAGAGGCGCCCTCCTGAACCTGTGAACCAATCAACCTGTCAATCACGACATAGCCATGCCCTAATGCATACCCTGCTTTATCGTCACATATAAAATCACAAATGAACATCATACTGCATTGAAGAAGGCTTTAAACTAGCGATTGAGACCATAAACACAGTTTGAAAATGTTTACTTTCAAGTGAGAAGTTGGTGAATTCTCCATTGACTTGTATAGAGACGGAAGTCCTTTTGACACCAAAACGGTCGCCCCCTGGTGGCCTTTTGATAAAATGCAGTTTTAAGTTACTTCCGCGTTGGCCTCATTTCAGAGGACCGCAACTCCCCGCCTGGTCTGAAGTGACATTTGCAGGTATATTTACACACTGTTTAATATGCTGCTGCTGCCAATTGATGTTAGCGGTGCACTTTTCCCAGGTGAATGTTTGTTTGGTGGCTCGTTCAACGAGTTACGGTGCAGGAAAATATGTTTGTTCATGACTTTTAAGTTAGATAAGAAGGAGACATTAGTGGGAAAAGCTAATGTGGGTTGTTCTGTAGCAGGATGCAATCAGGCTCAGTGTGACCGTCTGCTCTGCCTATGATAAAAAAAAACGTTATCGCTTAATGTAAAATTTGATTGGCTTTATTGAAACAGTAAAAGATAAGGGCACAAAGATCATGAAGCCAAAACATACAATAGAGAACATGTGATATACAAAGCATATATATATATATGGTATAACTGAGAAAAAAGCTATTTAATACAAGTTGGACTTTAACGAAAGTAAAAAATGTGCCTTTGTACTAAGACTATTTCAGCTTGTATCCAAATCAAACCCACTTCTTTAACCCTCCTGTTGTCCTCCCGGGTCAAATTTACCCCATCTCTTTTGACTGTTCCTTCTTTCCTTCCTTCCTCCCTCTTTCTTTAAATGTTTCATTGTTCTTCCCTTCCTTCCCTCTTTCTTTGCTACATCCTCCTTCCATACTTCTTTCCTCACTTCCTTCCTTCCTCCCTCCTTACTCCTTTCCTTCCTTGCTCCTTTCCTTCCTCCCTTCCTTCCTTCCTTACTTCCTTCCTCTTTTCCTCCCCCCCTCCTTTCCTTCCTTCCTTCCTTCTTTCCTTCCTTCTTTCCTCCGTCCCTCCCTCCCTCCTTACTCCTTTCCTCCCTCCCTCCTTACTCCTTTCCTTCCTTCCTTCCTTCCTTCCTTCTTTCCTTCCTTCTTTCCTCCGTCCCTCCCTCCCTCCTTACTCCTTTCCTTCATTCCTTCCTTCCTTCTTTCCTCTCTTCCTCATCCCTTCTTCCTTACCTTCCTTGACCTGAGGACAACAGGAGGGTTAAAAAAATAAGAAAGGTAGGAGGCTTCACTAGACTCCAGAACATTTTAATTTGATATAGAAACTAGTAGATTTGCATGGAAATGGGGTTTAAATCATCTTATTGCACTTGCAGCTGTTTCACATTTTAAGAGTAACCTACTTCAGAACTCAATTACAGACACAAGAACATGAAAAGAACAACATTTTGCAAACAATCTGGTTATAAGAGAAACCAGCATCATCAATCCTCTTCTGCAGCACACTCCTAAAGCTCCAGGGTGTGTTACTGTTAACTTCTGACTCATTTAACCTAATTTAAAATCTTTCTATGGGTAAATAAAGTCGGTCCTCTGATGCAATTTTTCTCCCAGTCTGGGAAAAGTGAAGGGGCGTTTGATTTCGTGACGTCTTCAACCCTCCTCTCTGCCCACGCTCTGCCTCTGTTGTTCCCCTCACATGGATGACAAGCTCTCCCTGCAGCCTCTGTCGCTCCGAAACTAGGGAGGAGGGAGGAGGTGGGTGTGTGTGAAGAGGGGGGGGGGGGGGGGCAGTAATGAGGAGCCCGTTTCTCTCCGCCACCACAATGCCTCGTACATCAAAGCGCCCCGGCCTCGTGTCAATTAAAACAGCAGCGCGCAGAGACACACCACTCATTCATAATAAAACACAGCTTTTGGCTACTGCCGGAGGTTCTCCTGCCAAAGCTGTAATGAGACAAACATCTCGCTTGATACATGTGACTTTGAACTGTCCCTTTTTTTATGAAAAAGTGCCTTGATAATGGCTAGTGTGTGTACGATATGAGAGTAAGGACTTTATTTCTGTAGCACCTTTTAAACACATGCATTACAAGGTGTTTCACAGGTGTTCAGACCCTCCTGTTGTCCTTGAGTCAAGGAAAGAAGGGAGGAAGAATGAAGAAAAGGAGGGATGAAGGAAGGAAGGGAGGAAGAATGAAGGAAGGGAGGGAAGAAGGAAGGATGGAAGGAGGGAGGAAGAAGGAAGGAAGGGAGGGAGGAAGGAAGGATGGATGGGAGGAAGAAGGAAGGAAAGGAGGGAGGAAGGAAGGAAAGAAGGAAGGAGGAAGGAAAGGATGGAGGGAAGAAGGGAGGGAGGAAGGAGGAAGGAAAGGAGGGGGAAGGAAGGAGGGAAAGGAGAAAGGAAAAGAGGAAGGAAGGAAGGAAAGAAGGACAGAGGAAAGAAGGAAGGTAATGGGGAGGAAAGAAAGAGAAAAGGAGGAAGGAAGGAAGGACAGAAGGAAGGGAGGAAAGAGAGGAAGGAAAGAAAGAGAGAAGGAGGGAGGGATGAAGGACAGACGGAAGGAAGGAAGGAAGGGAGGAAAGAAGGAACAGTCAAAACAGACGGGGTCAATTTGACCCAGGAGGACGACACGAAGGTTAAGAGCAAAAAATATAAAAAGGTTGGAGAAATGTGAGATGTGAGTTTTTTTCTGACTCAGCTGATCTGATACTGAGGGGGAGATTGATCCACAGTTTCGGAGTTAACCCTCCTGTTGTCCTCGAGTCAAGGAAGGAAGGGAGGAAGAAGGAAGGAAAGAAAGAAGGAAGGAACGGAGGGAGGAAGGAAGGAAAGGAGGGAGGAAGGAAGGCAAGAAGAAGGAAGGAAGGAAGGAAGGAAGGAAAGGAGGGAGGAAGGAAGGGAGTAAGAAGGAAGGAAAGGAGGGAAGGAAGGAAGGGAGGAAAGAAGGAAGGAGAGAGGGAGGGAGAAAGGAAAAGAGGAAGGGAGGAAGGAAGGAAGGAAAGAAGGACAGAGGAAAGAAGGAGGGAGGGAGGAAAGAAGGAAGGAAGGAGGGACGTAAAGAAGGAGTTAGGGAGGAAGGAAGGACAGAAGGAAGGAAGAAAGGGGGATGGAGGAAGGAAAGAAGGAGAGAAGGAGGGAGGGAGGAAGGACAGACGGAAGGAAGTAAGGCAGGAAAGAAGGAACAGTCAAAACAGACGGGGTCAATTTGACCCGGGAGGACGACACAAAGGTTAAAATGATGAAATGTCTTACGCCTGTATCTGAGGGGTCTTAGTGCAGAATAAAGTGTTTAAGCAAAGATGTGTGGAAGTAAAAGCAATGAATAAAATCTTAAATTGACTTCTGAAACAGCAATGACAAGAGAGTTATGTTCTCAACGTCCTTCTAACGAGCTGCAGTCTGCACCATCTGCAGACAGGAAACCTTACATCAGAGATATTCAATTAAAATTCACTGAGGTCCAATTTGTGTAAATGTCCTCAAGTGAAGGTCTGAACATCATAATGTCCGTGTTATTTTTCAGTACCTTGAAGTAGCATCAAGGTAGTTACATCAGCATCTGTGTCTAGTGGGTTGATTATAGACTGTTAAATAAATACAGTAGACTTCATTTATTAGTATTTACACTCAACTTGTGGGAGTCAAATAAATATGCTATTTTAAAATAAAGTACAGAAAGCTTTTTGATTGTGCTTCTTAAATTAAGTGCTTAGTTTTTCAGAAAAATAAAGAAGAATCCTTTTTACTTTTAATCTTCGTATTGTCCTCCCGGGTCATATTGACCCCGTCTGTTTTGACTGTTCCTTCTTTCCTCCCTTCCGTCTGTCCTTCCTCCCTCCCTCCTTCTCTCTTTCTTTCCTTTGTAGGATAATCTCTCTTTCCTCCCTTCCTTCTTTTCTTCCTCCCTCCCTCCTTCTTTCCTTCCCTCCTTCCTTCCTTTCTTCCTTTCCTTCCTCCCTCCCTCCTTCTTTCCTCCCAACTACCTTCCTCCCTTCCTTCTTTCCTCTGTCCTTCTTGCCTCCTTCCTCTTTTCCTTTCTCCCTCCCTCCTTCCTTCTATCCTCCGTCCATCCTACCTTCCTTCCTTCCTCCCTCCTTCCCTTCCTTCTTCCTTCCTCCCTTCCTCCTTTCCTTCTTTCTTCCTTCCTCCCTCCCTCCTTTCCTTCCTCCCTCCCTTCCTTCCTTCCTTCCTTCCTTCCTCCCTTCTTTCCTTCTTCCTCCCTCCCTTCCTTGACTCGAGGACAACAGGAGGGTTAAGTCTGGTAATATTTTTCATATCTAAATAGCAAAATTGACAAAAACTGTGTTGACTGAAGCTGAAGAATTGATGAAGTTCAACACACACCAACATCAGAGTCTCTTTACACTCTTGCCGTCAGGGAGATGCTACGGGAATGTCAAATCAAGGACTACAAGACAAACAGTTTATATCCACAGGCTATCAGGCTCCTGAACAATACAACACACACATACATATATAATACTGAACTCCCAACTCTAATATCTCCACTGATGCACGAAGCACAGAGTCACTTTTTAGGTTAACTCAGGTTATTCTGCACTTCTCTTGCCTATTTAAAATTATTCGTCTCTTAAAATCTTTTTAATTCCAATCTATTACTGTTGTGTGTATCTTTTTGTCATGTTATTGTTGTGTTGTGTGTAAGGGAGAGCAGCAAAGTAAGAATGTCATTTCATTGTCTGGTTTTTACTATGCATGAGACAAACTTCTTGAATCTTGAATCAATAACAAATCCTACATTTCTGTTAGTTCAGTCAGGAACACTCTTGTCATAGATTAAACCATTTATGTCAACAAATGGTAATACAGCTTTACTTGGCGTTGAAGGCTCCACTCTAAGATGCAACCCCGGATTAGCCAGCAGCATGCTGAGCTCAAAACAGGGAGCGCAATGCAAGAAAGAATGCCGAAAGAAAGACATGAATTGCAGATTGACTCTAGAGCCATGATGGGACCCGGAACCAGAAAGGTGGAGGCAAGCTTTGCCAGCAGCGGTGTGACCAATGGTTAAGCTAGTAACCCTAGATGTGTAGATGGGAGTAATATTTAAAGGGACCGCCTTGTGGCTGTGATTGGTGTGAGACTGATAAGGTGTGTGGATTCAATCAGTGGCTGTCAGCTAATTACAGCTGGGGCGTATGACTTCCGTGTCCTGCATGAACTAACGCGTTGCTTCATTTAGTTTTCAGAGGTGAAAGTGTTGGCGTGTGTCCTTCATCAGTCAAGTCAAGTCAAAGTTTATTTATATAGCACATTTAAAACAACCTCAGTTGACCAAAGTGCCGTACAAGATGAATTAAAAGAACAATTATGAGTATGATAAACTATAAAAACACAGTAAATAAAACTGTAAAAACACAATAGATAGCCAATGCAAAGAGGAGAGTCTTAAGCAATGATTTAAAACGTTCTAGGGTCTGAGCAGTTCGGATATTTTGATGACGGTGCCAGTCCATTAAGAGCTTTAAAAACAAGTAAAATCAGGACCAGTAACCTTCAGATTTATCAGTGTTGAGCTGCAGAAACTTGGTGGACTTCCAGTATTTGATGGCAGCAAAGCAGCGGTGCAGAGAATCCAGATTGTTATGATTTTCGAGACTGAAGTCGAACATTTCTGGGACTTCAGCCGAGCTCCAGTCGGTGTTCCCTTTTATCCCCCCTGCTGATCTACCGCAGACAGGGGAGTAAATCTATTTCCAGAGGTATCCCACCATCTCAGCCTGCTTATTGGACTCAGCTAAAAGAAGAAAGTCCAGAGGTTTCTGATCTGATGCAGTTAAGAGATCTGTCACTCCGATTCTAAATACTTTGTAGTCGGCTTAGTCTGTCCTCTGCCTGCTTTGGAGGCAAGTTCCTGGAGCTAAATATTGGCACATATAAGGAGGTGATGCTGAATCAAGTTGTCATCACAGCCAACAAAAACAACAAAGCACTAACCACCATTTCACTTTTGTGTGTGAATCAGAAAATAAAGAGAAATGTTCATGAATCACTAAATAATTTCCCCCCCCCATTGTCCTCTACAGCAATGTTTTGGTCAGATTTTAGTATTGGTTTCCAGTATAAACATACATTTATAGTTTATAGTAAATGTATTATAATATATTTTCATGCAAAAAGCTAAAATGGATTTTAATTGTTTTTGTAATGGTTATGAAGGTAAATCTGTTTATTCACAAGTATCATTTTTTGATAAGACTACCGATTTTTTTGCATTTTCCTTCATTATTTTACATTTAACTCAAAAAGTACATGCACCGTAAATTATATTTGCATTTTAGAAAAAAACATTTAAATCTATTTCTACTGTATTTCATACTTTATTTTATTTTCTATGTTTTTTTGTAATTGTCATTGCCATTAGGGTTAGTGACAAATAAGAGTTGGCAAGATGAAATTTAGTATTTAGAACAATTGTATTCCATTACCTTTATTTAATATAAAGTTATAATGTAAGATCATGCCAAACTAGTTGATATGGTGTTTTATTGAGAATTTACTGTTTTTAAGCAAGTTGAATTATTTGGTACAAAGTTTTTATGGTTACACCACTTAGACATTTTTACCATAATCCTCTAATATATTCTCTCTAAATGGATTAAAAGCAGAAATTTGATGCTGGGTCCCCAAAAAAAAGAATGTGTGTAAGTTATTCATACGTTTATTTTCACATTTTAACCCCTTTAAATTTGAATAAACCACATGGACACAAAGAAAATGGCATTGACCCATTTATATTTGTCTTTCATGAGACTTGATTCTAATATAGATTTACAATTTCTAACTTATCTTTCCAGTCCTTCGTGGTTTATAAAATACGGCAGAAAAGCAACCACCTAAATTCCAACAGGTTTAATGTACAAGAATCTAATCTAATCCATGTTACAGGTGGTAAAATTCCCGTTGTGTAGTCCGCAGCTGTACCTACAGTCAAGGCCGTAGCCAGGATTTTTCAAATACCGAGGTCCAAAAGAAGACCACAGTATATATATTAGTCCAATGTAATCCATGATGTATTTATAACGCTTTCTTGTTGTGCATTTCTCAGTCATGGTCACTCTTGTGGTCCAGTTCTTTCTTATCACTTCCAATTGTGCAACTTAAATCAACTCCTATTTCAGTATTCTTCTGAAACTATAACTTCCATGGTTGTATATTTAAAAATTATAAATGCAATATATTATTTTCTTTGTTTGTTCTTAAAATGTGGAATGAAGCACGGCCTGCTGGGAAAGGGAGAAAAAGGGCTCATCATCCAATGAATGAACAATTCACAAAAGTAGACAACATATTTCTGGCGATTTTCAAGTCGCAGTTCAACATCTACTGCAGCAAATATTTTTCTGGAAGTGAGCACTATATAACTGCTACTTAAAAATCTCCATAATATGCTGTGTATATTTGTATATTTGTGAATTTGTGACGAATCTGCTGACGGAAGCGCAACACAGCTGGAGCTGTTCGGTAAGGAAACCAGTTGGGACATAACACCAGGGCCGGTGGATTTCAAGACCTCACTCCACCGCTAACTACTTTCGTTTTGACATGGCAGCGGTATCTGCAAGTACGTGTCACGTGACGGTCCGTTGATGCAAGGATAATTGTCTCGTCGGCTATTTTCACTTCACAATGAAACGAAACTTCAAGAAAAAAATACCGAGGACATGACCTCGGTGTCCTCAAATGGTAGCTACGGCCATGCCTACAGTAGCTGTCACGCACACTCCCACTACCACCGAGCTGCAGAAGACCTTTTCATCTGGTGCACTGATTGAATGAAGCATCTTGTTATAAATATCCTAACGGCTCTCCAGCTAATGAAAAGCCACTCGAAGCGTGGACGGACCATGGTAGTGTAAAAGGCCACGGTGCCATTATTTAAATCACAGTGTGTGAAAGGAGCTCTGCTGGTGGCAACAGTCACTTCCTTCACGAGGTGCTAATTAAAGCTTGTGATATTGTGACAGGATGGTACAGCGGATGAATGGACCGATGCTCTCTTTGTCCCCATCGCAGGTATTATGAGTTGGATCATATTGTCCCGTCAGCGGCAGTATCTTCACTACAAAGACTTGTTTTTTCTAAGCTTTCAGTGAGTCTCCTCTCTCCAGGGTCTCGGTTATCTCGTTAAGATCGGCGGTCTGTGTGACAGGCTCATTCATCGTCACCGTCATTATGCTCACACATTCATGAACATCTCATTGAAGCATGCCTTCGCACATTTTTCACCAAAGGCATGCAGTGACAAAGCAAGAGATGTGTGCCCAAGCAAAACTGAAAAAGGAGACTCTCTTTGGCTTTCTTTTTATGTTTTTGACGGAAAATTAATGACTTTTAGCCATGCTAGCTTCTACAAACAATAACAATGTCTCTGTTGGTTCAGACTGAAATATCCTTTCAACTATTAAATATATTGCAATGACTTTTTTTTGCACATATTAAAGGTCTCAACAGGATAATGACTCCTAATGACTTGATGTGATTCCCCTGATTTTTCCTCTAGTGCCACCCACAGCTTGATTTGTCTGATTAATGGCAAGATATCTTGAAAAATATGGACTCAGACTAAATTGTAAAAACTTTGGTGACTTCTGAAACATTTCCTCTAGCACTATCATCAGCTTGAGCCTGAAGGCAACGCAGCAGTCCCTTTTAGTGCCACCAACAGCTTCTAGATACTCCCACTAGCGGCTGTTGGTGACTCCTATTCAAAAAGCCTCAACTTCTCTCTAGAAATATTAAGTCAATCATTTTTATCAGTGAGTCATTATGGTCTCAATCATGACATTTGTCCCTTCCCAGCCAGCATGTCCATGTGGGCCCCATAAGGGTAAAATGTGGTCTGCAATATGGCCCATGTTACTGAAACCATGTGCCACCTGCAAAATGTGCCCAGTTCAAGCCCATGCACACTCAGTAACCCATGTGGGGGCCACATGGACATGCTTGCTGGCTCTAAGAAGTTAAGAAATTATTACTCCGTTAATACTATTTGAAGTCTAACACCGCATCCTGACATACAGCGATGTGAGCGAGCGAGCGAGAAAAAGTGATTCAACTATTCAACCTGACTGAGAAAAAGGCAGTGCTGTTATTTGCATTTTTAAATTTGCATTGAAATTAAACATTTTACTCACACATCATGTGTCCAAGATGTCAAAAACGGCAACCAGGAAATGTCAGGAATCTAAAAATAGCGCCAGAAGTTTGTTTACGCCCCTCAATAATTTGATTGGTTTGGAATATACTCGCAATAAAATCGTCACGCTGCATATCAGGACAGTTTCAAGAAAGATTTCGTCGCCGGTTCGCTCGCTCGCTGTATGTCAGGATGCGGTGTTATAATAGCTTTGATGTCAGCCATGTGGGCATTGATTGACAGCTGACTCACCTGTTGCTCTCCTCAGCTCCTCCTCACACTGACTAGGACTATAATAATAGTAATATAGTACATAATGATACCTGCCCTGTAAGTCCAATTTGGCTAAAGCAGTGGGCCATGTTCCCAACATCTGCAGCAAGCAGCAAATCCAAGACAAGAGACAGGAGAGAAGTCTGTTCCTGGATGTTAATGTGCAAATGGAGGAAAGATTCAAGAACTTAGGAGAACTTGATTTTCTGGCTTTAGTTAATTGTAAAACGTTTAATGAGCAGTCAGCCCACTTATATAACGAAAAACTGCACGACTTCGCTAAATATGGCAATTACCAACCTCCAAATCACCTCTCCAGCTGCTGGCCTTCCTGGTTGAAAATTACCTTGATTAGACGGATCCACAGGCAACTCTGACCACCACAGCGCCAGTGGAAAGGGTCTTAAAACACATAAAAACCTACAGCAGCAACAGGACTTTCATATCTGGCTCTCATATCAGTCGAGAAAGAGAAATTCATAAAACTGAAGGTTGAGCTGGAGGACTTTTACAATGCTGTCATCAACGAAAAGAGAAACAGGCACATGGACTTCATCTTCAAATAAAATAAGCAAACCTTAATGTGCTCTCTCTCTTATTCTCTTACACACACACACACACACACACACACACACACACACACACACACACACACACACACACTTACACATAAACTTTCTTTCCATCTATTATTAACCCTCTTATAATAACCTTGTGAGTGCAGTTTCCATTGTTGTTGCTTCAGTTTGAGAGTTGTAGAATTTTTTCATCTTGTAGGCATACATGGTCAAACATCACGATCTTGTGCTGCAAGTTATGTTTATAGATAGATTTGAATTTTCCTGTTGTGTAATAGCTGATTTCAGGATAAGAGTATGGATGGCATGAATTATTAAGAAAGAGACATTGCACATTTTAAATGCATTAATCTGTGCAGACTATCATGCATAAGTCTATTTGTTGTGAAGGTTTTGCTATGTGTCTTCTTTTAGTGAAATGAATAGTTAATAGTTTTAATTAGATAGTAGTTATGAGGATTTCTTTTTATGATGTAGCAGTGAAGACTGATGGCTCTAATGGTTATACAATAAACCCCACAGTTCCATAAAGCTCTGCTCATTTTCACTTTACATATAAAATAACATTTACATCATTATTGCTATGTTATATTTTCATGTCTTAGGTAAAATAGGACATGATATTGTGTGATAGGAGATGTTGTTTCTCCAAAAATGAGTCAGATCGACTATTGATGCTTTCTAAACAGATCTGTGGTTGATATGGACACTTTTTATGGACTGATGTGCAATAACTGCATTTGCACTTCAGCCCATCCTTTTCTTTAACCCTTACATACTCTTTAGGGTCACAGTTTACCCATTTTTAAATTTGAGAGCTGTAAAAACACCCTGTACACAATTCTTTAACCCTCCTGTTGTCCTCGAGTCAAGGAAGGAAGGGAAGATGGAAGGAAAGAAGGACGGAAGGAAGGAAGGAAGAAAAGAAGGGAGGAAGGAAGGGAGGAAAGGAAAGAAAGAAGGATGGAAGAAAGAAAGGAAGGAAGGAAGGGAGGAAAGGAAAGGAAGGAAGGAAGGAAGGAAGGAAAGATGGAAGGAAGGAAAGATGGAAGGAAAGGAAGGAAGGAAGGAAGAAAAGGAGGTAGGAAAGAAGGAAGGGAAGGAGGGAGGAAGGGAAGGAAGGAAGGAGGGAAGGAAAGAAGGAAGGAAGGGAGAAAAGGAGGGGGGAAGGGAAGGAAGGAAGAAAGAAAAGGAGGGAGGAAGGGAGGGAAGGAGGAATGTAGTAAGGGAGGAAGGAAAGGAAGGAAGGAGGGGAGGAAGAAAGGAAGGAAGGAAGGTGTTAATGACTGATGGGGAATTATTGAATGTGAATTGGTGTAGAGGATAATTATGAGTCAGAATATGAACAGTATGTAAGGGTTAAAGCACTTTGGGTTAGGGTTAGGGTTAGCACGTCATGATCATATCTTACCTTATTTAACAGTTACTCTATTTTATGTGAGTGTGTGTTTAAGCAGAGTGAATTGAAACAGTTAATTCCATTGAACGTGCACATGCAATGACAATAAAATGCATTAATTTCATTTTTATTTCATTCATTTTATGAGGTGATTCTTAGACCTAAACATAGTGTGAGAGTGTAGAATATGAACGGTATGTAAAGGGTTAAATAAACAATTCACTGCAATGGTTATGATTTATAGCTTATTGTGAGAGTAGAGTAATAGAGGCTGTTATGGCTGTTGTCTGTGTGTGTGTGTGTGTGTGTGTGTGTGTGTGTGTGTGTGTGTGTGTGTGTGTTGTGTGTGTGTGTGTGTGTGTGTGTGTGTGTGTGTGTGTGTGTGTGTGTGTGTGTGTGTGTGTGTGTGTGTGTGTGTGTGTGTGTGTGTGTGTGTGTGTCCTATAGCTCTCACAGCATATTACTGCCGCTTTGACATTTATGTGACCTATAATAAACATCAAGAACAAGTTATGAGGGAAGCTCCGTCATTTCCAAGAGGGGCAGACATGATGAGAGAGAGAGAGAGAATTAGATTGACCAAACATCATTCTCAACTCTAAACGTATATTCTCTCCACCAGCACGGCCATATTTATTTTATTTCTCCTCTGGCTACAACTTCACCTCCTATTGTACTTCAGCCTCAAGTGTTTTCATGGTCTAATAAAGCATCTATCTTATGTTTGTCATGTACATTGATGCTGATGCTGCTGCTGCTGCAATATTGTTATAAGTATTGCAGAGATGAAACCAGCAAGGGAGGAAGGAAGGAAGGAAGGAAGGAAAGGAGGAAGGAAGGAAGGAAGGAAGGAAAGGAGGAAGGAAGGAAGGAAGGGAGGAAGAAAGAAGGAAAGGAGGAAGTAAGGAAGAAGGAAGGAAAAGAGGAAGGAAGGAAGGAAGAAGGAAGGAAAGAAGAAAGGAAAGGAGGAAGGAAAGGAGGAAGGAAGGGAGTAGGAAAGAAGGAAAGGAGGAAGTAAGGAAGGGAGGAAGAAGGAAGGAAAGGAGGGAGGAAGGAAGGAAGGAAGGAAAGGAGGGAGGAAGGGAGGCGGTAAGGAAGGAGGGAAGAAAGGAAGGAAGGAAGGAAATGAGGGAGGAAGGAAAGAAGGTAGGAAGGAAAGGAAGGGAGGAAGAAAGAAGGAAAGGAGGAAGTAAGGAAGGGAGGAAGAAGGAAGGAAAGAAGAAAGGAAAGGAGGAAGGGAGGAAGGAAGGGAGTAAGAAAGAAGGAAAGGAGGAAGTAAGGAAGGGAGGAAGAAGGAAGGAGGAAGGAAGGAAATGAGGGAGGAAGGAAAGAAGGAAGGAAGGAAAGGAGGGAGGAAGGAAAAAAGGAAGGGAGGACCAAGGAAAGAAGGAAGGAAGACATATAGAACAATATCTGGCCTTTAATAAACAATGAGATGTGATAAAAAGGAGAAGCAGAAGTGGACAGAGAAACAGAGAGGATGAGAAGAAAGGAGAAGTGACAGAAGGGGAGATATTCAAACGGACAAAGAGCTTGACCAGGAATAGAAGACGGCGGTTCTTTCTCTGACAGATTATGGAAACATAAAGTCTCTTTTTACACTGTGTTTAGACTGAGAAGACGCCGCTACTCCCCTGGATCTGTCATCTAATCTCCCTCATCGGCTCCCTCTCTCTCTTTTCTCCTCTGGAAAAACACACTCTTCAACCTCCCACCATCACCTTATTCTGACAATACAGACCTGAAAGTTCAATCTTGATGCAATAAAGTGAAACAAGCCCTTCAGTAAACAGCCTGATATGAAGTGTAAATGCACTTTTTCTTCCTTTCTTCTCTCTCATACCTGGCAGGTTTTAGGGAGGCTGGAAATATCGTACTTAAAACAACTTTCTGTGTTCATCTCGTCCATCTCTCTTGAAAGTGTTTGTACTGAAGCTCAAACCTTTCTTTTAAAGGTTTAGAAAGAGAGATATTTTTACACTCTGCCTGAAAACTCCTTAACCTGTATATTTAGGGTCGAGGTTGTTGTACAGAGGGAAAGAGGGTAAAGAAATCTGTTTAAAAAAATAATTGATTACTCTGAAATAAAGATTAGATGTATAATTTATACATTATAAACATATATAAATAGCTTCGGATCAGGCTGATATACAGTCTGTGCAAAAGGTAATAGGCCAGAAATCTATAGAAATGCTATAAGGACCATATATGATTATTTCTCAGTCTCTTTATTATTAGAATAAAACCAGACAATGCAGGAAATGTTTATGCAGTATTAAAAAACAGGAAAAAAAACAGCTTGTATAGGCTAAAGTGTGTAAGTATTTAGTGTGACTTCCCCTTACACTTGATCCATAGTAAAAACCTGGCTCCATTAAACCTAAATACAATGCAACCCTAATTAATATCATTGCTTGAGTACTACGTCCACATGTTGTTTAATCATTGGAAGCTTGTTAATATGTATTAGACCAACTTTCAATCACATCATTCCTGACAGACTGTCGGTGAAGAAAAGGATGTTTTACAGAATCTACAATTTATCCTACCTTCAATTCAATTGTTGTATTTTGAAAATGTTTTATGGGATGGTCTGCACTAAAATGACACATTATACCTCCCTAAATGTTTTAAATGTTGTGTGTTGTGCACTACACAAGAGAGACCCCCCACCCTGTAAAAAAAAAAAAAAAAAAAGAAAAGATTTTACTCTGAGTAAACTAGAATATTTCAGCACTCTTTCCACCTCTGATAAAATCATAATCTTGCATCAGTAAAGGCCAATCTCAAAGAGAAATCAGCTTCAATCACTTAAGGACAGTCTCCCCAAAAGAGTGAAAATTGTGTTTTTCTTTTATTTTTTTGTCCATTTTTCCTGTATTTTCTGTTTGTATCTTAATAGGAGACCAGACACTAAATATAAATGGCTAAAAACAACAAATCTAATGGTGGCCTAAGACTAAGACTTTTGCACAGTACTGTATAAACCCCTGATGTATCTCACAAGCACCTCAAATTTAAACTTCGAGTGGTTATAGATGATATTTTCATGATAAAAATGCACTAAATGACATTGTTTAATGCGTTTTGGGGCTCACAGTGATGAACCTACAGAGAATTATCAGTGACTCTGCAGCTCTCCTCTCGGCTTTACGGAGCGTTTCAGCTCATTGTTTAGCTCTCCACTGTTTTGGTTCATTCTCAGCGCTCTCATAGCGTTGTTTTCAGAGACAAAGCTGTAAAAAAAAACTCACTGTACTCTATCTGCTCAGCACCAAACAGACACAGTTATCTGTAGACTAGCTGGTGAACATAGTGGAGCATTTAGATATTTCCCTCAGGAGTTGGTAGACAGTAAAAACAGAGCTAAAACTGAGCTAATAAAACATGCAATTTTACAATTTCTATCCAAAATCCAATATCTTGTGCACGGTGATGAATTCAAAATGTCTTGTTTTGTCTGATCAACAGTCAAAAAACCAAAAGATTTTCAATTTATAAAACAAAGAAACGCCTTTAATTCTCACATTTGTTAAACAGGAACTGGGCAGATTTCAACACTTTTATCTTGAAAGATATCATCATGATTAATCTTGAATGAATACTTTTGCTAATAAATTTCAATCAGACAGAATGTAATACTAATAAGCTGCTTATCTCATCATAATGTAGAGTTAGACCAGTGGTTAATGTAGTTTGAAGTGATGCTGTGTGTGTGTTGCAGACTCTAAAGTTCAGTAGGAGGTTAAGACCTTTAATTCAACCCTAGAAAATATAGAAGTGAGGGTATGTTTTCTCTTTTTGGTAAGCGCTGTAGGCCATGACAGCTGACTCCAAGGAGGATGAAAGTAAACAATGCAAGACTGTATCAGGACAGTTTATACATCTCAGCTGCTCCACATGAGAATTTAAGGTTCCTGTGGGCTAGTTAAAAGAGAAGTAGTATCAATTACATCATCTATTTCTGCAGATCCAGACCTGAGTCAACAACTAAATTAAAGCATATGCCACGTACACATATGCTATGGAAAGCCCCTGAAAAAGGACAAAGGGAACCAGCGTAAGCCAATGAGATAGTGGGAAATAGCATCACCCAAACTGCAAGGTATAGAAGGAATTAAAAACGCCCTAATGAATATGTAATATGAGGCGTTTCAACCCCAGTGTGCAAAATACAGGGAAGAGAAAATGCTAATATGTTATTTAGCACACGCATTGTGATTTACCAAACCTGAAGGTAATTTTTCTGACGCTAACTGCGTCTATAAATAATAAGTTTGAAGGACAGGTATTAACCAGCTGTTACCATGGAGACGAAGAGACGGAGGCACAATGACAGAATACACACAGGACAGAGTTTTTCCACCTGTGTTAATATTTTTTGGAGTCGAATATCTTTGATTTACTAACATTGACTTTGTCACTAATACTCTCCCATATGTGGGTTTTTTCTGGTAATATTAGTTGTTGTTATAACTCAATATATTAGTTAACCTCTTCCACTAGAACCTGATCACATTTCATTTTGTGCTTGCAGCTTTCTGCTCGTTCAAACTCTCCATTAAGACACAAAACCCTCATTTAAATACTGCTGTCTGTTGCACCTGTTGCACCTGTTTTCATTTACGCAGTTATTCTTAGTAGATCACCTGCAAAACGCACGCAAACGGCACGCGTAATGTATTGCACCGTGCACGCAATTTAGTACCTTTATTTGGGATCTTAGTAAATCAGGCCCTTTGTCTTTTGAACTCTCAAACATCGACTGCATCGCTTTTCTCGTATTTTGGACACAACACTACTTCCCACCTCTGGTATTTAGCCTGTGTAATTAGTGATGAAAAAAACGACTGGGAGACGACAGAGAGGGCGAGACAGTCACAGTGTGTAATGATCTGTGGAGATACCAGCGGTCACGTGTCTCTCTTTTCTTTTCATACACACAAATTCACGAGGCTGACTGTTGCTCAGTGTGAGTCTAATAATAAGACGTAAGACTGTTATAACGCGCTGGTATCCTGGCATTATTTCCTCCGTGTCAACGACTTCCCATCTTCCTCTGGGACTGAAGGTGTGAAGGTAATTAACGTGAAGACATCTGCACTCACTGGACATTCACTGATTACTCAAATCAGAGAAAAACGAAGGAGAAACAGCGAATTTATCAGTTTGTGTCGTATTCCTGCAGTAAAATTACACAAATTAGATTTTTTAATCCATCAGCAGCGACTCTCTCTTGTTCAATCTTTTGTAGCGTTGCCAATAAGAAGCCTCTTAATTTCCCTCAATCACTATTTCATGAGCTGTTATTCGCCTCCTCCATCTGTTCGTCCCTCGTTTAGTCACATCTGATGGGCTTGATGAATCACCATGAATTAGGCTGAAAGGGATCTGCAGGTGAATCGTGTTCCTAAAGCCACCTGTTTGACCTCCTTTTTTTTCCAAATAGCCCAACCCGCTCTAGTCTTTCATGCATCGAGGTAAACACGTATTGAAGAGCTTCACGCTAACAGAACATGTGAGATATTGGGTAAAATTAGACGACTGAATGAGCCACTGTGTCTTTGTTGGGAGATTCAGATAGTTTGATGATGAAGATGAAGAAAAATAAGCCTGAATGTTTACAAATTTGACCCGTTTTTACATTTGAGAGCGGTAAAAACACCTATTACACATTTTTATTAGCCGGACATTTCCTAATGTGATCCACAGTATATAAAAATGGAAATAAAATGCATAATGTGCAAAAAGCTTTTGTGCAGCTAATGCACATTTTTATATATGCAAATGTACAAAATGTGTGTGTTTATATAAATAAAATAAAAAAATGGTGATTGTGAATGTCTTTTTTCCATTAGATTAATCAAATATTTATTAATGATGGAAAATGTATGAATGTGAACTGGTGTAGAGATTAATAGAATATGAACTGTATATAAGGGTTAAAGTATAAATTCAACATTTCAAAGATCTTATTTTTTCAAAGCCAATCAATAAATTAGTAAAAGTGCACTTAATTCATTCATTTGTGCTCTTGAATTACCGACTTTATAGCACAAATTCAAGTCAGACTGTAATTAAACTTCATTTTTTGCAACATATCTGCTCTGGAAATCATTCGTCTTGTGTTTTTCATTAAGAAAAAATCACCAAGAAGTTTAAAGTCTACACTTTGAACAGAGAGGAAAGGCCTTTCTCACAGAGGTCATGTTGCCCACTGAACATAGCAGGATGTAATAACATTAATCATGTGTTCAGGTGTCTCTGCTGCAGGGCCGAGGCAATGTGCACGCTGGTGTACTGACGCTGTGCACGCTGGTTTACCGTCACTGTGCATGCTGGTTTACTGGCGCTGTGCACGCTGGCTTACTGGTTTACCGGCACTGTGCATGCTGGTTTACTGGCACGTCTAAATAGGACACCTGTGGTTGATGTCATCAGTTACACCTGTGCTTTTCATACCTTATCAAATGTTCACATCACTCTCAGAAATGATCTTTGTGACTTTGATGTAAATATTTTCTGATAGTTTTTACATTTTCCATCATTAACTGTCTCAGCTGATGAATGTGATTTTAATATTTTCAGTACATGTTCTGGTTGCTATACTGATTTGTACTTTGAGTCCATGTGAGGAAGAAGAGGAGGAGGAAGAGGAGGAGCCACAAGGTGCAACCTGTTGCCACTAAGGAAATGCTTGTGATAATTAGTCACTTTGAACTTTGCCTTTTTGTATTTAAGATGTAAATTTCCATTTGTCAGCATTTACCTGAAGAAAGTTAGTGACCAAAACATTGTAAATTATCATCAAGTGGAGACAGTGTTCTCTTTTTGCTTTTTAATTCATGTCTTATCAAGTAAAAGTGTTTGAAAATGTTTGAAAAAGGCATATTTTTATCTGACAGTGATGAAGTGTTTGTCATATTAATGTAAAATTAAAGTTAAGTAGAGCGTAGTGAAGTAAAATCTACAATATATCCTTCTGAAATGTAGCTGCCCTTACGTAAAAAAACACACCATTTATCACATGTGAAACATTCAGGGGCACGTGTGGTTTTTGGACGTTTCAAATTTGAAGGACACGTGGTTTTCAGATATTTCGCAGGTGAAACATTCAGGGGTTTTCGGACATGTGGGTGCATGAATCATTCAGAGTCACATGTGGTTTTTGGATTTTTCACGTGTGACACATTCAGGAGCTTGTGTGATTTTCAGACATTTCGTGCATGTAACATTCAGGGCCACGTGTTTTTTTGGATGTTTCCTTCTGAAATGTATAGCTCCTCATTACATAAAAACATGCAACTTATCACATGTGAAGGGCTGCATCTCTTATGGGTTCACATGACACACATTGAAGGGCACAGATAGTTATTAGATGTTTCCTTCTGAACAGTATCTGAGTAAACATTTAATTTCCCTCAGTAGAAATATAATATTAATATGCAGTTCCTTCCCACATCCTCTTCCTTTCGTTCCAGTCAGAGACACGAGGACCCTGACCCGCATCACCCCAACACTTCTCCTCAGGACAGTTGTGGCTTGAATATTAATGAGTGTTAAAGCTCATTAAAGGTTTTTTACAATCAGTGAATGTTTGTTTGTTCACTTTATCTCAAGTTGTCTGACTTTCTTTGTTCACCTGGCAGCTTGCTGAAGGTGAGAAGCCCTGGATGGCTTAGCTTTCAAGTTGTGTGTGTGTGCGTGTGTGTGTGTGTGTGTGTGTTTAGTAGGACTTTGGCACAACTTCGAGACAGATCATAGTCTTGAACAAACAATTCTAGCATGTAACAACACAAGTCTCACTTTGAACTGCTTATATATAAACAAAGATGATCGACTGGATATTTGTGTGTGTGTGTGTGTCGGTTAACCTTTGTGTCGTCCTCCCGGGTCAAAATGACCCCGTCTGTTTTGACTATTCCTTCCTCCCTCCTCCCTCCCTCCTTCTCTCTTTCTTTCCTCCTCCCTACGTTCCTCCCTTCCTTCTTTCCTCTGTCCTTCTTTCCTTCCTTCCCCCTCCCTTGTTCCTTCTTTCCTCCCTCCCTCCTACCTTCCTTCCTTCCTTCTTTCCTCCATCCTTCCTTCCTTTCCTTCCTCCCTTCCTTCTTTCTTTCCTTTTCTCACTTCCTTCCTTCTTTCCTCCATCCTTCCTTCCTTCCTTTCCTCACTTCCTTCCTTCCTCCTTTTTCTTCCTTCCTACTTCCTTCCATCTTTCTCCCTTCCATCCTTCCTTCCTCCTTTCCTTCCTTCTTCCTCCCTTCCATCATTCCTTCCTTCTTCCTCCCTTCCATCTTTCCTTCCTTCCTTGACTCGAGGACAACAGGAGGTTTAAACCATGAGGAGGGGACAACACATAACCAACCCGGGCCTGTTTTGTCTTGTAAAAAGTTGGTTGAAGAAGTGAAGCGGCACCTCAGTCTACCTCAGTCAGCGTTCAGTCGGGGGGGGGGGGGGGGGGGGGGGGGGGGGGGGGGTTCGAAGCGGCTCATACCTGCTGCTTCAAATGCTAATTGTCACGTCTTTGCTTTGGATGATCACAGGAAAAAGGTGACAAATGATGCAATTAATTCTGAGCGACACCAGCTGTGGCATGCACAGACGGCCTCACCGACACAGACTGTGCAGCAACCTTTTCAGAGTGCAAAGAGATGGCACGAGGACAGAGAGGAGAGAGAGAGAGGGGAGAGAGAGGAGAGAAGAGAGAGGGGAGAGGAGAGAGAGGAGCTTAGCCACCTGGAATAACCCTGTCGCATAACTCTCACCACTTCAAAACACAGAAACTCTTTATTTCAGGTGTGATCGACATGCTTGCAGACTGCATCTCTGATAGAAAATGAACCACTGCTCTCCTGAAGGACAAGCTGTTCCAGTCCTTTCTTTCTTTCTGAGGCATTGAAGGGAGGATAATGGATGAATCGCCACTGATTCAGTTGGCTCACCTTCTTCTCCCCGAGCAGCAGCAGCAGCAGCAGCAGAGATGAGACAGAGCCAGAGCCAGAGCCAGAGTAGGATGACCAATCAGTACCTTTAATCCAGACATCTCCTCACCTGATTAGTTCCCCTGATTGTTTTGTCGGCCCTGCCAAGTGAAGGGCGGTAATTTGATAACAGGAAGCAAATGCGCTAGCTATGCTTTTGATTAAAAAAGAAGCAATCGTTAGCAACAAGAAGCCATCCAATAACCCCCCCCACCACCACCACCTTGTGTTTACTGCAGTGGGCTTTACATCCAGGTGTGGTTTGGGGGGGAAAAAGTGTGTTTTAATCTATTGTATTGAGATGGAATCTGAATACTGATGTAATATAATGTAAGATAGTTACAACAGTGACCCTGACGCATGCAAAACACCTGCACTTACTGTACATACCAAACTCACATGTAGAAGTGCAGTAATTTTGCTTAAAGATGATGTTTTTAAAAAGTGTAAAATGAAAACTCATGAAAACTGTTGTGCTGACGCTGTTTAATTTAAGCATGAAGTAAAGTAAGACAGAATTCAACAACACAGCGTTTTTAGTTATGCACCAAGCTATAGAAAATGCATTAATTACTCCTCCTTTTACTGCATTATTACCTTTTAAATCTATTTTTTTTGTGTGTTACTGTGACTGTTTACTGCATGAATGGATTGTAAATAATCATTATTTTTCATTCTTGTACAGATCATCTCTCAATAATGCATTTACAATAAATATAAGATACTTTACTGATTCACAACCTACAAAGCTGTAGGAGAAAGGTGAATATACAGCATTTGGTATTTTGCCTCTTGTATCTTTTTGCATAAAACAATCACAGTCCATGTTTTGTGCAGTTATTAATAAAACATAATTGAACCCCTCAGTATCGAGGTCTAAAATTACCAATTACTGCCTTTTGCTGTTATTTAACCTTTGTGTCGTCCTCCCGGGTCAAATTGACCCCGTCTGTTTTGACTGTTCCTTCCTTCCTTCCTTCCTTCCTTCCTTCCTTCCTTCCTTCCTTCCTTCCTTCCTTCCTTCCTTCCTTCCTTCCTTCCTTCTTTCCTCTGTCCTTCTTTCCTTCCTTCCTCCCTTCCTTTTCTCCCTCCCTCCCTCATTCCTTCTTTCCTCCCTCCTTCCTACTTTCCTTCCTTCCGTCCTTCCTTCCTTCTTTCCTTTCCTCCCTTCCTTCTTTCCCTTCCTTCCTTCCTTCCTTCCTTTCCTCCCTCCTTTCCTTCTTTCTTCCACCCTTCCTTCTTCCACCCTTCCATCCTTCCTCCCTCCTTTCCTTCTTTCTTCCACCCTTCCTTCTTCCACCCTTCCACCCTTCCTCCCTCCTTTCCTTCTTTCTTCCACCCTTCCTTCTTCCACCCTTCCACCCTTCCTCCCTCCTTTCCTTCTTTCTTCCACCCTTCCTTCTTCCACCCTTCCATCTTTCCTTCCTTCTTCCTCCCTTCCTTCCTTGACTAGAAGGACAACGGGAGGGTTAAAGCTAGTGAAGATCAAAGCTGCAGTTTAGTCCACACAGAACAAACCTTTAACAGAGAATACTGTAAACAGGTTGAAGCATTTGAAGTAGAAAACTAGACGAGTGTTCATCCAAACCATGAACAGTTCTGTGCTGTATCTCAGATCTCGTACTTCTGTACTCACACTTAATTTATTTTTGGGCTTTTTTTTATGCCTTTATTTATACAGAGACTGGCATGGAGGAAGGGCTGGGCAATTATGGCAAAAGTCTAAATCACGTTAATTGAACATTTAACCTCGATTACGGTTAATGAGCGATTATCTCCTCCCTTGATGAACAATGATGTATTTTCACAGTTTCTTTAGTTTTGTATTTTACACTGCTGCCCTCACACATGAGGATCTTTAGGGAGTGAAAATAATGATGTTTTAAGGTGTGACGCTGTGGTTAATGTCTAGTTTACTGGATTAGAACTATGTAAAGATCATGGTTTGGGTTAAAATGATCACTGGAGACAAGTTTTCAAATTCCTTAAAGATATGCAACCTTTGCTGTCATGGCAACAGTGAACACCATGATTAATTGACATGAGCAAGATTAAGTCGATTAGAGTTTCTAAATGTCGGTTTCGATTATTTTTCGATTAATTGCCCAGCCCTACACGGAGGCCAACAGGAAACAGGGAGAGAGAGAGAGGAATGACCTGCAG
Source organism: Scomber scombrus (assembly GCF_963691925.1). Taxonomy (NCBI): domain Eukaryota; kingdom Metazoa; phylum Chordata; class Actinopteri; order Scombriformes; family Scombridae; genus Scomber; species Scomber scombrus. The sequence continues at coordinate 30,606,907 of NC_084977.1, read as the reverse complement.
CATTGGTCCATGGCCAGATTCGAACCAGGGACACTTAATATTCTGAGGTCATAAGTGCGTTCACACTGAGAAGTATGGAAACATGCAGCACTATGAGAACCTGGATGCTTTCACTCAAATAAGGTCAGAAAGTTGAGTGTGGAACTATGGACCTTCTCAACCTTTTATCAAACAGGAAATGGCGGCCGAAGACATTGTAACTACAGTGAACATAGCCAAGTTATACAAATGTAAATTCTACATGTGTTTTTTTACACTAAGCACCACTATACTGTTGTCACATATAAACCATCAGTAGGTTTACTGGGTTAATTTAACAGTCTGTAATGATTTCATACTGTGAAAAATAAATCTACAAATCAGTTTGTGTTTGTTCACATGGAGAAAAAAACTAAAAACATATTCTGTATATCATTTTGACAATTAGCCTCAGAAAAACCTTCTGACTGTCTTTGTCTCTTTTTCATACTTGGCCATCACTTGAACTCTCTCTGTCACACACACACACACACACACACACACACACACACACACACACACACACACACACACACACACACACACACACACACACAGATTTCTATCAGACCCTTCGTCTTCATATCTGTAAGGCATCTGTGAACTCTCCCTTGTGTTTCTTCATGAATCAGCAAACCCATGACCTGCCTGTCTTCAATGTGTGTTTTCATATTTTCACTGGTTGATCTATTAATCGTCATTTCTGGTAAGTGCACAATAGCTGTGTTTGTAACTTGAGGCAACACTACCCTGTCGAAATGTGTATACTAACATAAGAATGTGATTTTAGACACAGTATTAGTCCGAAAGGAGATCGGCAACCAGGAGCTTCCTGTTTCAACTTCTTCTGGACATATTTTATATCTTTGTCATACAACAATTTATATCATTGAAAAAAAATACTAACGGCTTCTATTGCTGAGAGGTGAGACTGCCGCTGTATCAGCTTTAACACAGAGGTTGTTGGGTTCTCGTCTAATGAGGATCCTCCACACAGCAATCAACCCTCCAGACACAAGAAATGTTGGAGCTCATTGACTTCTTCTTTAACTACTGACACAGACTGTGGAAGCTGCGATGCCCTTAACTCCCTTTAACTGCCCTCTGAAGGAGGCGGAGAGTGTGAGGATGGAAAGAGAGACCATTCAGCCATTAATGATCTTAAGTCTTATCTATAAATGTGGTGTACGTAATCAAAAGGAAGTAGATTTATTTCAACAGCTTCTCCTGATTGCAAACACTGTATTCACACATTTCTGTCCTGAATTTATTCACATTTGAACTTTTGCACTTTTTGCAAACTTCATAATCATATTCATAGTCATATTCTCTCTTTTATACTCAAACTTGTTGGTGAAGAGGAAGAAGATAAGGGGAAAAAACGCATTTCAAAGTCTTTGACATCTGTAATTTTACAATGTGTCACGACTCAAAGCACATTCAGGAGTGTTTCTGTCCCCAAAATGAAAGTGCTGCCTTCAGAGAGGAAAAAGAGAGAGAGAGGTTTGTAATTCTAATGTGTTCTGTGTGTTTTATTCAGTGGTAGAAATGATCTGGAGCGGAGAGTAAAAGTCAGGATGAAACGGTGCTCCGGCTAAGATGTTCAATCTAAGGGAACACTTCTGAGAAAAAGTTCGAATAATCATGAGCAAAGACAAGACTGCATGCAGAGTGACTCTCATTTAAGGTATTAAAGTGTTTCACGTCTTTTGTACAGAGCGAGGAAATGGGTTTTTTAAAAGTATTTTCTTAATAAAATGGTTAATATCAGAAGCTCTCAACAGGTTTCATTTTGAGTGGCTCGCTTGGTTAAAAAGTTGGAAGCAGCTGATTAAGGTGAAGCCGAGCAATCTGCCTGTCTGGATTTTAATAGAAAAATATGTATATTAATTTGATTCTGTATGTTCCAGTGTAACTTCAATGTCCATCACAAGTAAACAACTATACATCCACTGTAAGAAACTGCAGAACGTGCCCTCAGGCAAATGCTACACGACATTGAGAGTACGCACAAATAGATTACACAACAGCTTTTACCCTAAAGCCATAAATGCACTAAACTGCATTAAATTGGCAATTATTTATTTATTTTTGTTTCTGCACTTTAAAGACGGCATCTCAACTTCGTTGTGCTTTGTACAATGACAATAAGACTTTCTATTCTATATTCTATTTTACAATCATCACATTTTTAACCTTTCTTCAGTATCAAAGTAATCCACTGTGCATTCATGGAAACACTGCAAACTGGAAATGCTAAGAGCTAATTCTGCATATTTTTACTGGTGGCAAATTGCAGAAAAGTTCAAAAATAGTGCTCAAATGTAGCTGACATTAGAATAGCCCAATTTATGAATTTTAAGGTTTTTGCTTTCCTGTTGGTGTTATATTTTTTGTCATATTTCCAAATAAGCCAGCATGTTGAAGTTAGCATAGAGAAGAAGGACAAGCAGCTTTAACTGCATGAAGAAAACTCAGAGATCCACTTTAAAATACCAATTTTATAAGTAGAAAAACAGCTGCAAATATCCCAACGTCTTTTTCAGAATACCTTGTTTTGTCGTCAGAAAAATGGCTGAGAATGTCTTGACATCACTTTCCATATAATAGATATCGTAGCAACGTTGATATTCTCTGTATTAAACGTATTAAAACGTAGAGATTTCGCCCAATGACAGCTGGGATTGCCTCCAGCACCCTCCTGCAACCCTCCAGAGAGGATCAGCTGTTTGGAAAATGAATGAATGACACATATAGATTCAATGCATCTGTGGTTTATATATAATGCTTAAGGCACAAAACCATGTCATGATGTCTGTCCGTCAAATCAAAGTCAAACTAAAATACTAAAGTACTGATGTATTTACCTCCATGACCAAACTCATCCCTAATCTAACATAAAACCAAGTCTCAACCCTGAAACCTCTACTGTACCTGATGTTGGGAGCTCTGTCCCCGTCACTCATGTCCACAATGAGATAACAACCAATACACACACACACTCACCTGTCTTGTTGGAGTGGTGTTTCAGCTCCTCTCTCAGGAACCGGTTGCAGTCCTCCTGAGCCTTCTTGTGATGAAGCACCAGAGCGCAGTCTGGATGGATGGCCTCCGTCTGAAGAGCACAGAGAGAATTCACAGCTCAGTTATACGTTAAAACCAGGCGGGGAGTTCCGGTCCTCTGAAATGAGGCCAACGCGGAAGTAACTTAAAACTGCATTCTGTCAAAAGGCCACCAGGGGGCGACCGTTTTGGTGTCAAAAGGACTTCCGTCTCTATACAAGTCAATGGAGAATTCACCAACTTCTCACTTGATTTCTAACCTCAGTAAACGTTTTCAAAATGTGTTTATGGTCTCAATCGCTAGTTTAAAGCCTTCTTCAATGCAGTATGATGTTCATTTGGGACATTTTGTCCTCCCTGATTTTATATTTGACGATAAAGCAGGGTATGCATTAGGGCGTGGCTACGTCGTGATTGACAGGTTGATTGGTTCACAGGTTCAGGAGGGCGGACAGATAGACTGCAGGAAATAGCCGTGAACTTGTTTCACACCGACAGTTTTCTCCGGAGTTTTGTGGTTATAGTCGTAACGGCTAACTTGGTTAGCATCACCAGGTTCCCGGTGTAGACTGTGGTAGATCCAGCCCTCGCAACCTCCCCCGCTCCGCCTCATGCTCCTCCTGATGCCCATATAAGTAGAATCCGTGTTTTTATTTTTCCCAGCATGCACGTGAAATTTTCAAGATGGCGCTGCCCAGATCCGAAACTATTGGCCTCCGAGCAGCAGTCCACAAACCAATGGGTGACGTCATGGATGTTACGTCAATTTCTTATATACAGTCTATGGTTAAAACACACATCAATGGTTATTCTCCTCCATATTTGTGTTCTCAGGTATCAATGGTCCACACTCAACAGCAGGGCCAGTGTACGTTGCACCTTGAGTGAATAATGTGTCAACAAGGTCTTTTTTTACTATCGGTCTCATGTTATGAAACTTTCGTTACAAATTTAGTCTTTAAATATGAAAGAGGTTTATAGAAGTCAGGTTTTTTATAG